>NC_136480.1:32442549-32703128 GCF_902686455.1 Sciurus vulgaris | reverse complement strand
AGTATTGGAATGAGCTCTTCTTTAAAGGTTTTGTAGAACTCGGCTGAGAACCCATCTGGTCCCGGGCTTTTCTTTTTTGGTAGGCTTTTGATGACTTCTTCTATTTCAGTACTTGAAATTGGTCTATTTAAATTGTTTATGTCCTCCTCGTTCAGTTTAGGCAATTCATATGTCTCTAGAAACCTGTTGATGTCTTCAAAATTTTCTATTTTGTTGGAGTATAGATTTTCAAAATAGCTTCTAATTATGTTTTGTATTTCAATCCTGTCTGTTGTGATATTTCCTTGTTCATTCCAAATTTTAGTGATTTGGGTTTTCTCTCGTCTTCTCTTTGTTAGTGTGGCTAAAGGTTTATCAATTTTGTTTATTTTTTCAAAAACCAACTATTTATTTTGTCAATTTTTTGTATTGTTTCTTTTGTTTCAATTTCATTGATTTCAGCTCTGAGTTTAACTATTTCCTGTCTTCTACTACTTTTGGTGCTGTTCTGTTCTTCTTTTTCTAGGGCTTTGAGCTGTAGTGTTAGGTCGTTTATTTGTTGAGTTTTACTTCTTTTATTAAATGCGCTCCATGAAATAAATTTCCCTATAAATACTGCTTTCATAGTGTCCCAGAGATTTTGATATGATGTTTCTTTGTTCTCATTTACCTCTAAGAATTTTTTAATTTCCTTCCTAATATCTTCTGTTATCCATTCATCATATAATAGCATATTGTTTAATCTCCAGATGTTGGAATAGTTTCTGTGTTTTACTCTTTCATTTATTTCTAACTTCAATCCATTATGATCTGATAGAATACATGGAAGTGTCTCTATCTTCTTGTATTTGCTAACATTAGCTTTGTGGCATAATATATGGTCTATTTTAGAGAAGGATCCATGTGCTGCTGAGAAGAAAGTGTATTCACTCTTGGTTGGATGGTATATTCTATAAATGTCCGTTAAGTCTAAATTATTGATTGTGTTATTGAGATCTATGGTTTCTTTGTTCAATTTTTGTCTGGAAGATCTGTCCAGTGGTGAGAGAGGCGTGTTAAACTCACCTAGTATTATTGTGTTGTGGTCTATTTGGTTTCTGAAATTGAGAAGGATTTGTTTGACATACATAGATGAGCCACTGTTTGGGGCATAGATGTTTATGATTGTTATATCTTGCTGATTTATGCTTCCCTTAAGCAGTATGAAATGACCTTCTTTATCCCTTCTGACTAACTTTGGCTTGAAGTCGACATTATCGGAAATGAGGATGGATACTCCAGCTTTTTTGCTGAGTCCATGTGCAGGGTATGTTTTTCCCCATCCTTTCACCTTTAGTCTATGGGTATCTTTTTCTATGAGGTGAGTCTCTTGCAGGCAACATATTGTTGGATCTTTCTTTTTAATCCAGTCTGCCAGTCTATGTCTTTTGATTGATGAATTCAGGCCATTAACATTCAGGGTTATTATAGAGAAATGATTTGGTTTCCCGGTCATTTGGTTCTTTTTTAAAATTTTGTTTATTTATTTGTTTGACACAACTTGTTTCCTCCTTTATTTGACAATTCCTTTAGGATAATTCCTCTCTTTGCTGATTTGCTTCTTTGTTTTTCATCTCTTCCTCATGGAATATTTTGCTGAGAATGTTCTGTAATGCTGGCTTTCTTTTTGTAAATTCTTTTAGCTTTTGTTTATCATGGAAGGATTTTATTTCATCGTCAAATTTGAAGGTAAGTTTTGCTGGGTATAAGATTCTTGGTTGGCATCCATTTTCTTTCAGGGCTTGACAAATGTTATTCCAGGCCCTTCTAGCTTTTAGGTTCTGGATTGAAAAATCTGCTGATATGCGTATTGGTTTCCCCCTGAATGTAATTTGGTTCTTTTCTCTCACAGCCTTTAAAATTCTGTCTTTATTTTGTATGTTAGGTATTTTCATTATAATGTGCCTTGGTGTGGGTCTGTTGTAATTTTGTGTATTTGGAGTCCTATAAGCCTCTTGAACTTGATTTTCCATTTCATTCTTCAGATTTTGGAAATTTTCTGATATTATTTCATTGAATAAATTGTTCATTCCTTTGGCTTATTTCTCTAGGCCTTCCTCAATCCCAATAATTCTTAAATTTGGCCTTTTCATGATATCCCATAGTTCTTGTAGATTCTATGCATCATTTCTTACCATCTTCTCTGTTTGTTCAACTTTGTTTTCAAGGTTAAATATTTTGTCTTCAATGTCTGAGGTTCTGTCTTCCAGGTGTTCTATCCTATTGGATATGCTTTCTATGGAGTTCTTAATTTGGTTTATTGTTTCCTTCATGTCAAGGATTTCTGTTTGGTGTTTTTTTCAATATCTCTAACTCTTTATTGAAATGATCTTTTGCTTCCTGTATTTGCTCTTTTAACTGTCAATTGGTGCGATCATTCAATGCTTGCATTTGCTCTTTCATCTCATCGTTTGCTTCTCTGATCATTTTAATTATGTACATTCTGAACTCCTTTTCTGTCATTTCTTCTGCCATGCTGTCATTGGGTTTTATTGATGTAACATCTAGATTTTTTTGCAGCATTTTCTTTCCTTGTTTTCTCATACTGTTCAGGTATCAGTGGACCGCTGAGATATTGCAGATTTCCTCTATTGACTTACAATGTCCCTGAAGATTTCTATATATATCCCCCCTTATCCTTCAGTAGGATGAAGTCATGGAGGAAGTTGATAATGCGGTGCTCCACAAGGAAGCTGCCTCCCTAGGAGTGATGGCCTTCAGGTGGGGTATAATCCCTGCTAGTGGGCAGAGGTGCCTCCACTTGTTATCCAATGGTCATCCAAAGGGGACCTAGGCTGCGGGCTGAGGCAAGGCCTGTTTGGGCCTGAGTCTCTGGTTTTACCGTCCTTGTGGGGAAACCTCACCCAGCAGGAAAGACTCACCCGGTGGGGAGGTGTCGCTTTTCAGTTCCCTCCTAGAGGTCCCCTCAATTTACAGCTACCGCCTGGGCTGGGCTGCCTTCCTCTGCAAAGTTCCCAGGGGCCCGGCCCTACCTCCTGGGCCTGGGAGCCTCACCCTTCGCAGATGAATCTCCTTAGGCTGCCCCTCCTCAGAGAATTTGCCCACAGGCCTGGAACCTTCGCTCCGCCTTAAGCCTGTCTCTGTGCGGCTCTTCCACCCAGAAGCCTCCTAGATCCTGGGACCCTGCTCTGCACCTAATCGCCTGGCTATGCGGCCCCTCCTCTGAACAGCCACCTGGGGCCCCGTACAATCGCTCTGAGTCCCAGAGACCCGCCACAGGCCTCTTCCTCCAGACAGCTGCCCAGTATTCTGGTGCGGTCACTAGGAGTCCAAGAAACTCACTTCGTGCCTCCTCCTCCCACCAACCACCCGTAGCCCGGGGCAATCAATCACTCCGAGTCGAAGTGACCCTCCCCGTTCCTCCTCCTTCTCCAGATAACCCCCCGGGTGTTCAGGATCGGTCCCTCTGAGTGGCTCTGAATCCACGTGACCCGCTGCACAGGTCCTCTGGGCAACCGCCCAGAGCTGTGGTGCGGCCACTCAAGACCAAGCGTCCCACCACGCTTCTCCTCCAGGCAGCCCCCTTGTGTTCAGGAGCTGTCACTTTAAGACCAAACAACTCACCACTCGACTGGAACGCTAATGCAGTCACTGCGAGTCCAAAGGACCCGCCGCGCTCCTCCTCCTCCTCCTCCTACTCCTCCGGGCAGGCGCCGGGGTTCAGAAGTGGTCAGAGTCCAAACAGCTCGCCACGCAGCCCCTTCTCTGGCAACCGCCTGTAGCTCTGGTGTAGTCACCCGAATCCAAGCGGCCGCGCTCCTCTTCCTCCTCCTCGTCCTCAGGGCAGGCCCCGGGGTTCAGAAGCGTCGTTCTGAGTCCAAACAGCTCGCCGCGCAGCTTCTCCTCTGGTAACTGCCTGTAGCTCTGTTGCAGTCACTCCGAATCCAAGTGGCCACGCTCCTCCTCCTCCTCCTCAGGGCAGGCCCCGGTGTCCTGAGTCCACACAGCTCTCCTCGCAACTCCTCCCCTGGGCAGCCGCCTGAGCCCCAGTGGTTGCTCCGAGTCCCAGCGCTGTGCCGAGTCGGTGCTCTGTATTTTCTGCTCTTTGCTGTTGGCTCTGGGCTCTGTGCTATATGCTCTGTGCTCTGTGTTCTTTGCTCTGGGCTCTGGGCTCCATGCTCTGAGCTCTGGGCTCTGTGTTCTAGGCTCTGGGTTCTGGGCTGTGTGCTCTGTGATCTTGTCTTTGGCCTCTGTGCTCTGTGTTCTGTCTATGTACTTTGGCTCTGGCTCTGATCTCTGGGCTCTGTGTTCAGTGTTCTATGCTCTGTGCTCTTGGTTCCTGGCTCTGTGCTCTGGGCTCTGGGCTCTTTGCCCTGGACTCTGTGCTCTGGGCTTTGGTCTCTGGTCACTGTCCTAAGTGCTCTGGGTTCTGCTCCCTGGGTTATGTGCTCTGTGCTCTGTGCTCTGCACTCTGTGCTCTGTGCTTTGGGCTCTGGGCTCTGTGTTCTGGGCTCTGGCTCTCCACTCTGTCTCTCTACTCTGGGTCTTAAATCTATGCTCTGTGCTCTGCACTCTCAGCTCTGCCCCTGGGCTATCTCTGTTCTCTGTGCTCTGTGATGTGAGCTCTGTGATGTGAGATCTGTGATTTCTCTCTGTACTCTTGATCTATGCTCTGAGCTATGTGCTCTGTCTGTGCTCTGGTCTCTGTGGTCTGTGCTCTATGCTGTGTGCTTTGGGTTCTGGCTGTGTGCGCTGTTCAGAGTACAGATCACAGAGCACAGAGAGCACAGCCCAGAGAACAGAGCACAGAACACATGGCCAGTGCCCAAAACCAAGTCCCAGAGTACAGAGCCAAAACACAGAGCTCAGTGCCCAGAGCTCAGAGTCAGTGCCAGAGTACAGAGAGAGAGCACAAAGCCAGAGCACAGAACACAGAGATCAGACACAGAGAGCAGGACACAGAGTACATAGAACAGAGCTCAGAGATTGAAACAGAAGAGACAGCACAAAGCACAGAGACAAGACCCAGAGTATAGAAACTGAGCCCAGAGCCAGAGCCCAGATCACAAAGCTCAGAGCACAGAGCGCAGAGCACAGAGCATAGAGCCAGATATAGATCACAGAGCACAGAGCACAGAGACCAGAGGAGAGAGCACAGAACACATAGCACAGAAAACCAAGCACAGACAGCCCAGAGACAGAGCCCAGGGCACATAGCCAGAGCAAACAGTACAGAACCCAGAGCACAGAGCCCAGACCCAGAGCTCATATCCAGAACCAGAATTCAGAATTCAGAGACAGAGCACAGAGCCCAGAGCACAGTGACCAGAATCCAGAGCACAGAACGCAGAGCACTCAGCCATAGTCTAGAGCCAGAGCACAAAGCACAGATTGTGGAGCACAGAGTCCAGAGCACAGAGCACAGAGCACAAAGCCCAAATCCTAGAGCACAGCACAGAGCACAGAGTCCAGAGTAGAGAGCACAGAGCACAGAGCAAGAGCCCAGAGTGCAGAGTGCAGAGTGCAGAGCACAAAGCACAGAGCAGAGAACTGATCCAGAGCCCAGTGTGCACCGTGCAGAGCACAGAGCCAGATCACCTAACCAGAGCACAGAGCACAGATGCCAGAGCACAGAGCACAGTGCACAGAGAACAGAGAATAGTACAGAAACCCCGAGCCAGATCCCAGAGCGCAGAGTGCAGAACACAGTGCACAGTATATAGACTGCAGAGCACAGAGACCAGAGCACAGTGAGCAAAGACCAGAGCACAAAGCACAGAGTCCAGAGCCCAGAGCACAAAGCCAGAGCACAGAGACCAGAGTGCAGACCAAAGCACAGAGCATCAAGCACTGAGCACAGTGACTGAGACCAGAGCACAAAGCACAGTTCCCAGAACATAGAGCACAAGCACAAAGCCCAAGCCTAGAGCACAGAATGCAGAGCACATAGCATGGAGCTCAGATACCAGAGCACAAAGCCCAGAGCACAAAGCACAGAGCACAGAGCCCATTGCAAAAATCAATGAGCCCAGAGCCCAGAGCAGAGAGCACAGAGCACAAACCCCAGAGCACAGAGCCTGAGCACAGATACCAGAGACTAGAGCACAGAACACAATTCCCTGAGTCCAGAGCACAGAGCACAGAGCACAGAGCTACAAAGACAGAACACAGAGCACAGGGCCTAGAGTACAGAGTACAGAGCAGAGAGCACAGAGACAAGAGACAAGAGCACAGAGCATAGAGCACAGAGCACAGACCAAGTGCAGAGATACAGAACACAGAGACCAGAGACCAGAGCTCAGAGGATAGAGCACAGAGAACACAGCACAGAGCCCAGAACACAGCACAGAGCACAGAGCACAGACAAGAGACCACAGACCACAGAGCACAATGACCAGAACCAGAGCACAGAGCACACTGCCCAGAGCACAAAGCACAGAGCACAATGCACAGAGCCCAGAGCACAGAACCCAGAGAACAGAGCCAGAGCCCAGAGCAGAGTGTAGAGCACAGAGCAGAGATCACTGAGCACAAAGCACAATTCCCAGAGACCAGAACACAGAGCTAGAGCCTAGAGCACAGAGTGCAGAGCACAGTGCACAGATACAGAGAGCCCAGAGTACACAGCACAGAGACCAGTACAAAAATCAATGATCCCAGAGCCCATATCACAGAGCAAAGCACCCAGAGCCCAGAGCAGAAACCAGAGCACAGACCACAGATGCAGAGCTTAGAGCACAGAGCCAGAGCACAGAAACCAGAGATTAGATCACAGAGCACAGTGACCAGAGCCCAGAGTACAGAGCCCAGACCACACAGCCAGAGCCCAGAGCACAGAGTGCAGAGCACTGAACACAAAGCACAGTGACCAGAGACCAGAGCACATAGCACAGTGCCTAGAGCCCAGAACACAGAGCACAGAGTCACAGCCTACAGCACAGAGCATGGAGCACAGAGACTGAACCAGAAGAGACAGGACAAAGCACAGAGACAAAACCTAGAGTACGGAGACAGAGCCCAGAGCACAGACTGCAGAGCATAAAGCACAGAGCTTGGAGCAAAGAGCCCCAAGCTCAGAGCACACAGCGCAGAGCACAGAGCCTAGTGCAAAAATCAATGAGCCCAGAGCCCAAAGCACAGAGCCAGAGCAAAGAGACCAGAGACCAGTGCAGAGAGCACAGAGCCAGAGCACAGAGACCAGAGACCAGTGCAGAGAGCACAGAGCTCAGAGCACAGAGACAGAGTACAGAGACCAGAGTACAGAGCACATAGCCAGAGCACACAGTCAGAGACCACAGCACTGTACTCTGCACTCTGTGCTCTAGGCTCTGGCTCTGTGCTCTGTTCTCTGTGCTCTGTACTCTCTGCTCTGAGCTCTGGACTGTTACCTGTGTTGTGTCTCTGTACTTTGGGTCAGACTCTGGATTCTGTGCTCTGGGTTCTGGGCTCTGTGCTCTGGTCTCTGTGCTCTGTGCTGTGGCTCTGTGCTCTGTGCTCTGGGTCTGTTCTCAATGCTCTGTTCTCTGGTTCTAGGCAGTGTCCTCTGTGCTCTGTGCTCTGGCTCTGTGCTCTGTGCTCTGGGTCTGTTCTCAATGCTCTGTTCTCTGTTTCTAGGCAGTGTGCTCTGTGCTCTGTACTCTGGCTCTGGGATCAGGATCTGTGCTCTATGCTCTGTTCTCTGACTCTGTAATCTGGGCTGTGGGTCTGTGCTCTGTGCTCTGCGTTCTGGCTCTGGACTCTAGGCTCTGTCTCTGGGCTCTGGGTCTGGGTCTTTTCTCTATGCTCTGGGCTCTGTCTATGCTCTCTGCTCTGACTCTGGGCTCTGTGCTCTGTGCTAAGTGCTCTGTGCTTTTTGTTCTGTTCTCTGGCTCTGGGCTCAGGCTCTGTGCTCTATGCTCTGTTCTCTGCCTCTCTATCTAGGCTGTAGGTCTGTGCTCTGTGCTCTGAGTTCTTCTGAACTCTGGGTCTGGGTATTTTCTCTGTCCTCTGTTCTCTGTGCTCTGGATCTGTGCTCTGGGCTCTGTGTCTTTGCTATGTGTTCTGTGCTGTGGCTCTTGGCTCTTGGCTCTGACTCTTGTTTCTTAGCAAGTCCTGTCATTTATTTGGATGAGTTTTCACCTCTTCTGTTTTCATATTCAGGTTTTTGCCCATGTTGGGTCCTTGCTTTTCCATTTGAGCAGAGATGGTTTGGATTGAATATATGATATTGTGGTACACTCTCTATTGTGAGGGTCAGGATTCAGTGTTGCATAAAATGGTGGACAACTGACCAGACTGGGTGTGATGTTTCCTGATTCAAGGAGTACCTAAGCCAGGGAGCTGCGCTGCATACTCCCTTTCCCTGAGCTGAGAGCAGTCATCATTCCATGTGGCAGGCAGGACCCTAGGTGAGTTGCCTGACTTGGAAAAAACCTGGGTGTGCCAAAAACTGGAGGAGGGATTTCAGAGGGCAATAGTGATGGGACCAGTGCTAAGCCTGGTGACCCATGTCACCCTCATGCAGCCCTCCATCCCTGCCTTGTCCCCCAGAACTCATGGGTGCTCAATGCCCACAGCAGGAGCTAGGCGACCTCGCTGTCATGATGCCCGGTGTGGCCAAACCAGCACAGTGCCATCTAGCAGACCTGCAGGGTAGTGTGAGCTGTCAGGCTTCAGCTGGGTCCCTTGTCCTGCCTGGACCTGGAGCTATCCATGGCCCGCTCAACTGCACCCCACACACATCATAGCTCCTCTTCAAATGGGCCAAGAGTTTAGGATCCCATTTCTTGAAAGATCAGGCCCCTAGCCCTCGCTCCCTTTGTCTTTCCTCTTACCATCCCCAAAGATCCAGTGCTTGTTTTGAATCTCTGTCTGAAGTGGCCAGGACCAGAACCATCTCTGGTTGCCATGGGAACCGTGAGCCACCATGCTGTCACACTGCCCCTCTGTGACCTCAGGCAGTGTCTGTGGTGCAGGTACGAGGTCACGGAAGCCACTCCTCAACATCTAGGTGGCCCAAGGCCCAGATAAAACCTCTGGGGAGAGAGAAAGTGTGCAAGAACACCTTCAAGAATGGATGTGAGAAGGATGTCAAGAAGGTGTGAAAGAACACCTTCAACAAAGACAGGTCGGGTCTTTGTTGTGGGACAAGGAGCTGTTTAGAAGGGTGGGTAGTGCGGGTCTATCCAAGCCTTGGAAGAGTCCTGAAACACACAGGGCAGCTGATCACATGATCAGTTGCCCAGGCACAAGGGTAAGGTCATAGGCCAGTAGCTGAGGGGAACTTAGTGCCCAGAAACACATGGAAACCATCTGGAGGAGCAGAGTGTGACAATCTGGTAAAAGTGTGGAAACAGTCAGTGGTTGCATTTCCTCACCCTCCAGCATGGTCCCCCAAGAGGATGAGTGACAGTGGGAGAATGTGGGCAGAGGGGTGCTCTGTGTCGGGTGAAGCACAGGTCCTGAGAGGAACTGGAGACCTCAGTGCAGCTTCTGTGGAAGAATGATGAGTCATTTCACCTGCATGCTCTAACCTTCAGATGACCTAAGCTTCAATCCATCCCCAGAGAAAGATGTCATCCGGGATGCAACTGTCCCCCTTCACACTCCAGTGTACCCATCCTCAGGAGGTCTATGAGCCAAGAGCAACAACAGTTGTTCATGTGTAACCTTCCTGACCCTCAGTTCAGAAACAGCATAGTCATCTCTCTCTCTCCACAACCCTCCAAACATGAATGCTCACATGGGCATAGGTGACAGGGAGGAAGGCTTGCCAAGGATGCTGCCACACAAATCCAGGGCTTCTGGCTTTGCTGGAATAGGAGCAGGAACTCAGTTTGCTGGAATAGAAGCAGGAACCTATATAAGGGCCAGATCTGACTGCAGTGAACACCTGCAGTGTCCCAGTTCTGGCCCTGGGGGCTCTCCTTCCACAAACCGAGGGGCAGGTACTTTCCCCATTTCACAGATAAGAAACAAGACCGAGCTTCAATGATTTGTCCAATGACTTAACCCCAAGACAGAATCCATCCAATACCAGATAAATCAAACACAGCCTGAATATTGTCAAGAGATGGAACAGGGAAAGAGTGTACTTACCTTTCCTGTCTGGCTTCAGGATACGGTCGACAGCGGGTGGCTGGATCTTTCCTCCTCTGGTAAGGCCTTTGTGTGAAAGAAGAGCTGCAGGTGAGCAGCTAGGAGGGACAAAGTGAGGGCTCCCTGGGCTCCTGGGGTTATGGATAATCTGTGCATTTCCACCTGCTCTCTCAATGGCCAGCAAGATGGAGGGAAGTGTACTCATGGGCATGTATTCATCTTCAGAACCACCTTCATCCAGAAGGCCCAAATCACTTTCTGCTGCCTAAAGAGAGGACAATGAAGGAAACAACCATCATTGACCACAAGAAAAAAGATGGGGATGAAAACATGTATTCAAGTCAAGTTAGCAAAAACTGTGTTGGCCATACTGTGACTATGGAGTTTGGAGAGACAAGACAAGAAGGCAAAGGAGGAATGGGAAGAGAGGCAGTAGGATGGCCTCATCCAGATTTCTTGGGTTTGAACATCATATGGGGCAAGTCTGGTATAAAATGCTCCTGGCGACTGGGTCCAACCACCTGAGAGGTCGAATGGGCAGAGATAGCCCTGACTGCAGATTGCATGGGCTGGATGAGCCTCTAGCATCACCATGCCAGGTCAGTCTCTCAAACCTCATTAGGGGAAGTATCATATGGGCAGTCCTGGGCCTGAAAAATGGTCTAGGGTCATGGTGCATGCTCAGAAGCTTTCAGTGCAGGTCACAATCTGAAGTGGAGGTGAACAGCTCAGCTCTCTGCTCAGCCCTGGGCCCCTAGTCAGACACATATCTCCCATGTTTCTCAGCTGCATTTCACAGTCCTCAGTCCACCAGTATGATTGCTGATACCTTGGTAGCCCTCAGAGCCTTCCACACAGACCTGGGCTTTTGCATTTGAGTTCCCATTCTCTCCTACATGATTCAGCCCCGGCTTCACTATTCTTCTTCTAGTTGAGACTCTGTGGGTGAGCCTGCTGGAGGGAAGACCACCAGCCAATCTTAACCGCTCTGTCCACCAGCTGAGTCAGGGAGATTGTTCCCAGTCTACTTCAACATATTCACATATTCCAGACTAGGAGCTCTGCATTTACCCAGGTCTCTAATCTAATATAACAGCCCAGACAGTATCCATCAAGGGATTTACCATCACTGGGGATGTGCTGATAGCTCTTGGAGTGTGACTTTAAACCTGTCCAAAGTGTCTGCAGAGAAAGTCAAAACCCACTCACCTGGTGAAAGCTGTCTCTAAGGCTCAGGGAGTCAGTAGAGAAAGCTGAACTCTCTGTGCCCATCAGGGAATGCTTGCAGGTCTCAGGGAAGAAAGCTGTAACAGAGGAAGTCGGACCCACATGGCCCAAGCTAGTCCTGCTTGGACATTCCTCCACAGTCACTCTGGGTCCTTACTAGTCCTCCAGAGGACACAAGCCTTGATCCTCCAGCACAGGGTTCCTTCTGACACATCCTCCCCAGCACAGGGAGCTTGGAAATCCCCCCAAGGCACAGGTACAGAGACTTCTCTGCGGTGGACAGCAGTCACCGTCACCAAGGTCAGGGTTAACCCCATTTAAGGCCAGGGGAGAGGGAGGTAGCATGGTACAAGGCATGATGCCCTAGGTGGCATCATGACTTGTACCATCTCTCTTTCATCTCCCCTTTCACCCTACTGTCCTGTTCACCCAGCATGACCAGCACAGAGGACAATAATCAGTTTGATGACTTTGCAGCCTCCACAAGCCACACTGAAAATGTGGTCACTGGATTATATATGTGGGGTTTATCTTCCCACCAATATGGAGGGGAGATCTGGAGGGCAGAAACATGTTTACAAAGTCTATGTCTTATGTCCAGGCCAGGGGAATGAACACAGAGCTCTAAACCAGATGCCAGGACCCTGATCTGAGTCATCTCTGCCTCCGAGGATGCTGAGTTAGCCTTCTAACTTTGGGCATCACATGAAAGAGAGATGAAGCTCCATCATGTCCAAATTCCCTGAGCAGCAGGATGGATAAAAAAGGCTGTGCAGGTTCTGGGGTGGAGTCCCAATGAAAGAAATGGAGAATGATCCTGTATCAAGCAGAAGAGGTGCCCACAGAACTGGAGTGCACTCAGGGAAAACTAGTGACAGTGGAAGGAAGGACATCAAATGGAATTTCAGACTTCAACCACAAACATGCAAGCGTGCCTTAGAAAATACTCTTACATTCTTATTATTTAACAGTCTGTTGGTACCTCTAGGTTTGCCTTCAATTTGGGCTGAGGTAAATTTCCTTTGACTTCTTTGGTTTGATTTATACCAAATAAAATGCTAGGACTTGAGGCACATTGAATCCTCTGACACAGTGTACGGAGGTTAACCAGGAAGGTTCAAATCCCTCAGTGAGCAGGGACTTCTCCAGGAACCAGCTGGGATGGCAGATACCGGCATTCCATATGTCTGTGCCCACAAGGCATTCAAAGTCTCCCTTGAGCAAGGATGATGAGGGTCAGCAAACTGAGTGCTCTATGCTACCTCCCTCTCCCCTGGCCTTAAATGGGGTTAACCCTGACCTTGGTGACGGTGGCTGCTGTCCACCGCAGAGAAGTCTCTGTACCAGGGCATAGTGACAGAAAAAGATACTGATGTACCCTTCTTCCTGACCACAGGATCTTGTGAAGTGTAGCTGTGTGGAGGTGTTTCTACATGACTTGCTATGTCAGGATGGTATGGGGTAGCCATGGCTTTGTTCCCTGGAGCTATTATCCATAATAGATGTCTTGGGAATCTAGAAGGCTGAGAGTGGTGTATTTGTATGTGCCATGAAGATGTATGGATCATCACTATCTGTCTTGGACCCTGTGGGTCTGCCTCTGCTGTGGCTCTTGGAGGTCATATCCTGGGAGAATTTGCAGCTGTGATGTCCAAACCATACTCTGTGCCAGTATAGCTTAGATGGGATACAGAGGCCTTGGGCTTGACCATGGATCCTGCAGACATAGGGACCATAACCCTGGGCAAACTTCTGAGTGGCAATGTCACTTCTTACAAGGAACAAGTTCCTTGCATCTTGAGACAAGTTATGACTCCTGAAAGAGAAAGAAGGGAAGGGCAGGGCTGCATCAAGGAAGAAAGCTGTGGTTGTGGAAGTCGCATGAACTACTGGGGTGGAGAAAGATAGCTGAGGCCTGGAAGCTTTGAAGACTATCTGGGATCTACATTTCCAGCTGTGATTTACTCTCAACATGGGACACAACTACAAACCCATGAATATAAAAATGCTGGACATAGACTGGGAATGTGGCTCAGTTGTGGAGCACTTGCCTAGTATGTATGATACAATGGGATCAATACTCAGCATCACAGAAAAATAAATAATCAAATAAAGGTATTGTGTGTGTGTATGACTAAAAGTATATTAAAAATAAAAAAAAATTAACACTGGATGTTTCTGATGAACTGCTATCTGGACACTCAACCAATGTTTGCCTCAGTTGTCACTAACCTATGTGCCTTTGCTCAGCTGGATCAGTCTTTCCTGCACCCCAGCAGGGTCTGCACAACCCTAACACTGCATGCTTGCTTAGCTGTATCCATCTTCTCTACATCCCAGTAATTTTCACCAAGCCCCTCATACTGCCTGCTTGCTTAGCTGTGTCCACCTTCCCTACACCCTAGCAAGTTTGCCTAAGCCCCTCTTACTGCCTGCTTCTCACTGTGGGTCAGTCTTTCCTGCACCCCAGTAGGTTCAGGGAAGACTGCACCACACACTGCTGCTTGTTCTCTCTGGATCACACTTCTCTGTACTCAGCAGGTTGCCCTATGCTCCTCACACTGCCTCTGAGTCAGTCATTCCTGCACCTAGCAGGTTTAGACAGGCCCTTCACACTGCTTGCTTGCTCTCTGTGTCAGGCCCCATATAGGACGCACATTGAAAAGCGAATATTGAGGATGAAATCAGACTGGTATGGTGTCAGAGATCAGCCAGCAAGCTCTGCCACCTCTAAGGGTTCACATGAACCAGCTCATGGGCTAGGGTTCTGTAAGCTAGTTGGAGATAACTGCACCAAGCCACAGATCTATTTTATACCATGTGTTACAACATACCTATTGAGAGGCACTCAGAGCCAGAAATACCTCTTTGTAAAATAGGAAAATCTGTAGCAAAGTTTTCTATATGGGAATTCTATTCAGCCCAGAAAAGGGATTGATCATTATTTTTTAAAGTGAATCAAGTAGTAAAAAGGACCAAAGAGGCAGGGCTCTGTCAGACTCCAGAATCTTCAGTGTCCTGCTTCACAAGAGTTTTTGTTCTGTGTTGGTGTTTTGGGGAATTGGAGGGTTAGGTTCTGATTTTTCATCCTTTCCATTAGGATTCTTTATAGAATTTTATTTGGGAGAAAGAGTCAATATTCAGAGTAGAACTCTCAGCTTTTGAGGCCTCAGGGTTCTTGATGTGTTTGAAGAGATTAAATGATGAATACCAAGGGGAAAGTTGTTTCTAGAGGGCCATAGCATCTCAGTCCTATCTGTCAATATGAGCCCTGATGTTTGGGAATTCCATTTCCATCCCCAGGCTTCATAGGCCTCCCTAGATCTGTGCATTGCAACTGTCCCAGGCACCAGATTAACAGATGTGAGTGGTTATGATGGTAAATTTTTTGTTTTGTTCTTCACAGATTACTTTTTATAAAGAAGTAAAAGGCATTCAGAAGGAGAAAGAAGAAGAATCAAAATGAAGCCAATTTCCCATCAGAAACAAATGGGTCCAGGAGGCTATAGAATGGCACACTTTACATGCAGAAAGATAAAAGTAGTTATGAAATTTAAAACCACAAAAGTCTCTCAAAATGAAGATCCCAAAGCTGGTCATGGTGGCCATACCTGTAATCCCAGTGATTCAGGAGGCTGAGACTAGAGGACTGCAAGCTCAATGCAAGCCTCAGCAACATAGTGAGACAGTCTCAAAATTTGAAAAAGAATGGCTGTCCTATGTGCTTATATGATTACATAACTGATACAATTCTATATCATCAGTAGAATGAGAAATGTTTCTCCATATATGTATAATATGTTAAAATACATTCTACTTTCATAAGAAAATTAAAATTCACTAAAAAAAAAAAAAAGAATTTGGGGTACAAGTTAGTGTTAAGCATACTTGTGATCAATCTCCAGTACTAAAGCTTTGAAGGTGACATGAAGATACCTGAGTTAAATGGGCAATATGTCACAGGGGTCTCACCTGGCAGAAAAAGGTAAAGAAGACAAGGAGAAAGGAAACCAGGGGAAGTCTTACTAAACAATTTTTAACTTTTCCTATTCACACATGTTTTAATCCATTCAGTTACTGATTTTAAATCTAGTATCTCCATGAAATTGACACAGGTGCATTACAGGCAGACTCTGGAGATATATACCACATATATGTATTTTACAGATATATATGAAAATATATGTATATTTTTGAATTCTCCAACCTTTCACCTCTTACTTTCATCAAAAGAAGAAAACTCTAATAATGCAGGATTTATCTGAAAGTGACCTTAAATTGTGTATATGTTGATCATTTTGTATAGGGGTCCTGTATGCAGAAAATGGGTCATATGCTTTACTTGTCCTGGGGGAGCCAGTCTCTCTCTGTCTTGTAACATGCACACTTCTAGGATAAACCTTTCTTTCTGGTACCCTGCTTATGTCTGAAGAACACCCTGCCCAGACCACCAAGGCAGATATCGTGGAAACAGTCCTCCTCTACTTTCTCCTGAGAATGTCTTTGTTTTCAAATTCATTGAAGGGTCCTTTCATAGGACAGAATACTAAGGGTTTCTCCATCTTTCCATTACTTTTGAGAATGTTTTCCTTTCTCATGGGAAGTGTTGTTAAATGGGGCTTTAGAGTCAGTATCTGAAAACTCCAGTGCTCTGTGTTGTTTCCAGGTTGACCACTACTCCTTCCTTTAAGAACTGGTTTCATTTTGCTGGTTCTCTGTATGTCGAGAAAGTGGATTCTCTCTGAATGCTGTGACTGGCATGTTGTGTGGACTCTGGATTGTTATAATCCTTTGGAGAATAAACACTTTTTGTTTTCTTCAGGAAATCATCCTGTCCCTGTCTACCGTGTGTGGCAGTTAATCTGTGTCACAGACTTTCCTTTGTGACTTTGTTACTAACTCCAGTGGTTCTTCAGCTCTCAAAGTGTTGAATCAGAGGAAAGCACAACCACTTCAATACCAAGACTCTGCACACTCATGTTTGAGTGTAAGGAAGGCAGTACCAGGACACAGGCTCCAGGGCAGCACAAAAAGGAGCATCTGTGGGGCAGGCAGGGACCTGCTTCCTGTTGTTCCTATACACATAGGTGGGTTGTGGTCACCCTGCACTCTTCATGGGTCTCCCTCTGTGACACATGGCTCATCACCTGAAGTCTCTACCCCAGAATGTGACATTTTACTCATAAATTAGAGATGACTATATTTAGTGACTCTCCTGCACATGTGCCTGAAATCTGCCCCTGCCATCAGGGAAGTATCCTCCCTGGGTTCTGGAGGAGGATGTATTGCTGACCTGCCTCAGAAAGTTTGGTTTTATGATCTTTCTTTTTCTGGCTTTGGCTTTCTGGTAACTCAACTGAACAAATAGTTTTCAAGGACGAGCTAGCTTCCCAACCACCTGTATCCTGGTGTGTTATTCTAAGTTTAGAGCCTTGAAGACTCTCCTTCTAGCTCCTAGCTTACTGGTATATCTGTAAACCCTGTAAGACTGAGAGCTTAGACCCAGCAATGCTGCCCATGTGTAGGTAGCTCTAAGTCCTCTGTCACACTCTCCCTCAGGCATAGCCTATTCAAAAGTCTATCATTTACCTACCATGTGTTCTGAGGTCTGTCTTCCCAGAGCAGTAACTTAAAACCCATAATACTAGGCAGAATTTTCAATTTCTCTGAGAGATAATAGAAGTGGCTAGAGTGGAGGCCATGCCAGTATTTCCAGTTACTGAAGGGTCTGGGGGTGGAAGATCTCAAGTTCAAGGCCAACCTCAGCAACTTAATGAGACCCTCTCTCATTAAAACAAAAAAGGACTTGGGGGTAAAGTAAAGAGCTTGCACAGCATCAACAAGACATTGGGTGTGATCACTAATGTCTTAGGAAATCTAACTAGGGTAATCCAGCAAGAAGGCAAATTCCAGCTGGAAAGACTAACAGAGGTTTTCAAAGGAAGATGACACAGAGTGACTGCCCACTCCATCAGGGTCACAAGCTGAACAGGGGTGTCTACAGGTCTCCAGGCAGGTGAGGTCTCAGGAGCCCCAGCTGCCTGTGTCAGAAGGAACATCCCACAAGAGCCTGAGATGCATCACATGCACATTAGTTTTGAGGCACAAATTTTAAGAACCTTGTATAGAAATGTGATTTTAAGACCTGGTAAGACCTGGTACTCTCCATTTCTCTGCAATTAGTGGGAGGGGCTACAGGCTGAGGAGGACAGCAGGAAACAGGACTGATCTGTCACAGACCGCTGGATGTTCCTTGAAAGCCTTGTATTAGCTGTTCCCATTCTCAAGAAGAGTCCACAGAAGGTCAAGGAGTTAACAAAGTGAACAAGATGGCAGACAGTGGCAGAACCTGAATCTGGACCACACTGTGAATGACCAGAAGCCCCATAGAGTCAATGCAGAGAACTGGGGATCTGCCTTCTTTCAGTCCTGCAGTTGCCTAGCCCAGGGTCCCTGACTTGCTGGCCTTCTCCTTCTGGACTCAGCTCCTTTCCCTGTGGAGGTTGAGCTATGGACCCTGGGAAGGAAGGTGCCAGGCTGTTCCAGGGAATCAGGTCACCTTGAGAGAAAAGGTCTGAGACAGACTCAGTGGTGTGTCCTTTCAATCCAGTTACTCAAGAGACTGAGACAGAAGGGAGCAAATCCCTGGCCAACCTTGGCAACAGTAAGCCCATGTGTCAAAATAAATTAGTAAAATGAGACCAATTAGGAGCTGCAGTCCCAGATGTGAAAGCTAGTGACCCTAAACTGAGGCCAAACTACAGCAGAGACTGTCCCAACCTGGCCACCACTGTCTCTAAAGTAAGACCAAGGCCCATGGTTTGGCTGACTCAATCAAGAATGTGTTTGAAAACATTTCACACACATCATGAAGTGAGTAACCTCAATTTATCTTAATCTTTGAAACAGAAATTAGATATTTCTAAATTAAGGAGCACTTCTAGTAAGGAGCATGATTTGTGATTTGCTGGCCCTGGGAGCAAAGAGGAAGCAGCTTGGGCAGAGCCAAGCAGCTCCATGCTGTTGATGGCCAAATGATGGGAATAAAAGCAATATAAGTGTGTGCAGGCTACAGGTGCAATCCTGTGAGGGGCAGGTGGGACTGGAAAACAGGTGCCTGCTCCAGGCTGAGTCCCTGCCCCAGCATATCTATGAAGATGGGACAAGCCTCATGTGGCACTGGGTGCTTCATGTGTGGTCAATTGAGGTTTTGGATTTTATTTCCTTTTATGGTATATTATGTCATTTTATGTTATGTAATTTTATTTTCTGATAACAAGGATTGTGCTCAGAGGTACTCAATTATAGAGTTACATTCCAAGCCCTTTTTCTATGATTTATTTTGATACACTTGTTTCACTAAGTTGCTTAAGGTCTTCCTAATTTGCTGAGGTTGGCTTCAAACTTCCATCCTTCTACCATAGCCTACAAACCCTATGGGAAGACAGACATGTGCCATGGTACCTGCCGAGACCCAGGATTTTAATTTCATTTCTTTTTAATCTATTCCAATCTAAACAGCATATGTGGATAGCAGTCAGCACAAGAAATGGTACAATTCTGAAGCAGAAGCAAAGTATGACTGGCTCCGAGTCAGGTTTTGTTGCCAGATCTTAAACTTGAGACCCTGATACCTGTTTCTGATTCTTGACAATTGGAAGTATCTCTGAAACCCAATATCCACTTGCTACTGCCAAGGAACAGTGAGGGTTATATTAGATCACCTTCTGTAGTGTGCTTACCTGAAAAGAGGTCCTCATTTCCATCCTTACAACTGTAAAGCAGGGAAACAGGAGCCCCTGGTCTGGTGTGATCACAGAGTCATGCTAGTCCCATCTTTGTTGCCCCTGGACTGGTGTGGTCACAAGACCATGCTTGTCCCATTTTAGACCTCTGAGTAATGGGCACAGGAGCCCCTGTACCAGTGTGGTCATGGAACCATGCTAGTCCCATCTTATATCTCTAAAGCAGGGGCACAGGGGTCCCTGGCATGATGTGGTTACTCGACCAGGCTTGACCTAACTTTCATCTCTAAGCAACAGCACAGGAGCCACTGGCCCTCTGTGGTCAATGGGCTGCATTCATCCCTACCTTGCACTCTGCTCCATGGCTCATGCACTGGTCCAAGTGGAGGTACTGGTGGATGCATTGTAGCAGTGCTCTGGAGGACCAGGTACCTGTGATTCTTCCCCCAAAGAGGCATTCTATGTGAGCTGTGCAGGCTGACTCTTGTGTGACAGGGTAGAGCGTCTTTGTTCTTCAAGGTTCTGCTGATGTGAGCAGCTCAGCTCAGTTCTGTACAACCAGGAATACTGACTGGCTAAGGAAATATTTCTCAGGGAGTCTGAGGATAAAAAGTAAGGAAATGTGGGAAAGTGGTCATCAAAGGAAGGACAGATATTTAACATCATTGTGAGACCCAGCAGCACCTTCACACCTTGCACATCACTGCTATCTCTTTGCTCTCCATGAAAACAGGGTGGGTCTCTGGTAATCTAGCTCTTACTACTCTGAGGGAGTGTGACTCATGTGGTGTGTGGTCAGATCTTGAGCAGGGAGGACCCCCATTCTGATGCCAGCTTTGCTAAATAAACCCCAACAGCCAGGCCAGACTATGTACTAAGTGCCCTGCTGTATATGTGACCCAGATTCATCCTGCCTGCCCCAGAAATACCCCAGGGACAGGAAATCACCCTCAAAAACAATCCCAGAAACAAACTCCATATGTGATAGCAAATCTTCATATTTCTTCTGGGAACCATTTCCCCTTTGTAAGCATCTTCCCCAGATCCCTTAAGAAAGAGTGGTCAGGAAGTTATTTCATGCCACCTGGATTCAATATTCAAACAGTGTCCCTCCCAGTCTTCTATTGATCCTGTAAGCATAGGCTTTATACTGGGTATGTTGCTGTGGATTATGTAGGCAACTGGATGTTTGCAAATGATATAAATATCCAGGTATTGCAAGAAGGGTTAAAAAGAGAGCTGGTTGTGGGGGCACATCTTCTTTTATCAGCTCTTAGGTGGGAGGAGGCCTGGAGCCCAAATACTCAGGCCACACACATCTTTGGGAAGTGATGTGGATTTTGGCAAGTTCACCACAGAACCTGGGGCAATATGGATCAGTTACAAGTGATCCAGGGTCAAGGCAGGACCTGGTGGAAGAAGGCAGAAGAGCTTCATGTCCAAAGGGTCAAAGGCATGGAAATAGAGGCCAGGCATCACAACACAAAATCAGACCTGGCTGTGAGAGTATTCACTCCAACTCGAACTGTTCATACACTTTCTAGGACCTGGTGTAACATCAAAACACAGTGCCCTCTGTTCAAAAGTTACAGGACCTCAGGAGCACAGCAACAAGCACTGGCATGAGCACAGCCCTTCTAGGTCTGTGTGACAGCCCAGGGCACAGCATACACAGCTGTTCCCAAGTTCAGGGGACTTGAACTTAGTTGGTCCCCCATAACCCAAGGAATTGCTTTTTAAAATATTATTGAGAAATAATTCACATGCTGTAAATGCCACCATTTCAAAATGCAAATTCCTATTGGTTTTAGTACATTCACAAAGCTGCATTAATGTCATCACAAAGTCCATACTGTCTGACTACACCAAAGAAAATTTTGTAATCAAAACCCAAAAGCAGGGTGAGAGCTAAAAGTTTAATTTCATTTTATTACATGTGCCTTTCCATTTTCCCCAACACTACTGTTGAATAGGTTCTTTTCTCTAGTTAAAGTTTTGGTGCCTTTGTCTAGTACATGATAACTGTATTTATGTGGGTGTGTCTCTGTGTGTTCTATCTATACCACTGGTCTAAGTGTCTGTTTTGGTGCAAATACCAGGCTGTTTTTATTAATATAGCTCTGTGGAAGAGTTTCAGTTCTGGTATTGTGATGCCTCCTGCTTCACTTTTCTTGCTAAGGATTTCTTTGGCTATTCAGGGTTCTTATTTTTTCCAAAATTGAATATAAACCTTTATCTCTCACTTTGCACACACACAGAAAACAGCTAAAAGTAGATTATAAACCTACACATTAGAACAGAGACCTTGCACCTACTAGAAGAAAAAGTAGGCCCAAATCTTCACCATGTTGGCCTAGGATCTGACTTCCTTAATAAGACCCCTAAAGTGCAAGAAATCAATACTCAATTAATGGGATGAACTCAAACTAAAAAGCTTTTTTTTCAGCAAAAGTAACAATCATAATATAAAGAGAGTCTACAACCTAGGAGAAAATCTTTACCACATGTACTTAAGATAAAGCTTTAATCTCTAGGATAAATCAATGAATAAATATATGAAAAAATGTTCAATATCTCTAGCAATAAGAGGAATGCAAATCAAAACTACTCTAAGATTTCACCTCATTCCAATCAGAATGGCAATTATCCAGAATACAAGTACAATAAATGTTTTTGAGGATGTGTGAAAAAATACTCTCATACTTTGTTGGTGGGAATGCAAATCGGTGCAACCATTATGGAAAGCAGCATGGAGATTCCTCAGAAAGCTTGGATGGAACCACTATTTGATCCAGCTATCCCACTCCTTGTTTCATACCCAAATGATTTAAAATCAGCATACTACAGAGATGCAGCCACATCAGTGTTTACAACAGGTCAATTCACAATAGTTAAACTATGGAAGCAAACTAGGTGACCTTCAACAGATGAATGGAAAAATAAAATGTGAAATACATACACACACACACACACACACACACACACGCACAAACAATGGAGTATTATTCAGTTTTAAAGAAAAATGAAATTATGGCATTTGCCAATAAATGGATGGATTTAGAGAATATCATGCAAAACAAAATAAGCCAAGCCCAAAAGAGCAAAACCTGAATATTTTCTCTGATATGTGGATGCTAATTCACAATAAGAGGGCTCGGTGCTAGGGAAGAAAAGAGTTACTTCATATTAAGTAGAGGGGAGTGAAGGGAGAGGAAGGGATATGTGGGTAGGAAGGATGGTAGAGTGAAACTGACATTATTATCTAATGTACATATATAACTGCATGACTGATGACATGCTACAATATGTACAACCATAAAAATGAGAAATTAAGCTCCATTTGTGTATGATTTAATGAAATATATAAATGCATTCTACTGTCATGTACAACTAGTTAGAATAAATAAAATTAGTAAACAAACAAACAAAAAAGTAAATAGCACTCCCTCTTGACCTGTATATTCTGAGGTGGATGTGGAGGATCTCTGGATTTTTCATGAAAAATAATCACAGAGGACTGAGGGCCAGTCTACCTGAAGAGGCTGGATAGAGGAGGACTCAAGAGGTCTCCCCTGAGGATGGTAGACAGTTAGCATGTGTGAGCTGAGGGAGAGACAAGATGGCACAATGGTAGATGAAGAAGGGGTCTTGGTGCATGAGATTAGGTCACAGAGCTCCTTTTACTTCATCATGACCCACATTTCTTGGATTCCCATTTGAGCACAGGGAGGGCCAGGGATCCTCCTGACATCTGGCCATGGCTAGCACCTGCTCTACCTACAAAGGACACCCAAGGGCCATCTCAGCCCCCAGAGAATGCTGGTGTCTATGTACTTGTGCTCTCTACCTCCTGCTGGAGGCTGCAGACCTGGCAGATGCTCTGCACCCACTGCATGTCCTCCTTTGTCTCTGCCACCAGGTAAAAGGTGCACATACTGGTCTTGATGAGGAACACAAAGCCACATGACAGCCGCTTCTTCTGAAGGGTCATGTTTGTGTCCACATGTTCACAGAGGCATTGTATGATGTTCCCTAAGAGCTTCTTGGACTGGTCATGCTTGTAGTATTCCAGAACACCTGGGTCACCACCCCACTGGCTACTCTGGAGGATGAAGCACCATATCCTCCAGGCCTGAATTCCACCAATAAGGAGTAGAAAAGTTAAGAAATTCACTTGTTATTTCAAAAGTATTTGTCCTAAAATTGATTTTCAGATGAGGTTTCCCTAAGTTGCACAGGCTGGCCTGGAGATTTTGAGCTTCCTGGATCAGACTTCTGAATGGCTGGGTTGATAGTTCTGTCCACCATGCCAGGTATTTCAAAATTTATCACAGGTCACTAAGGTACAGCTGAGGGAGTGTAGAACCTGCAAGCTGCTCATGGAATCAAACCTCTCTTATTCTCTTAGAAAATAACACCAGAGGCTTGACTTCATATAATGGCCTTATCCAGCTATGGACCAGTTTTTCTATTCCTCTTCACAGCAAAATCTCAAGAGATTTCCCTACTATCAGTCCTTTGAATGCCAATGAGATTTTCATCACAATGATGAAGGCCAGAGGAAGGTGGTACAAATTTTTCAGGTGTAAAACTATAAGATGTCTCAAAATTCTCCATCCAGGGGCAACACACTTCAGAATGAAGATGTAAGAGAAGGCAAATAGAGGACTTGCCACCAGCAAACCTGCCCTGAGGAGGGGCCAGAGGATGTCTCTGTCCAGAAAGGAATGATGAGAAGAGGGTCTAGGTAACATCAGCATAAAGAAAACACCCATTATACAGAAGCATATGTTGATATAACAGGTTCTCCTCTCAAAGCTCATACTCTTATTTGATGATTGAGGCAAAAGTCACAGCACCATTTCATTTCAGAAAAAAACTTAGGACCAGGAAATATGGAGCAAGGAAATGCTTGTCAATATCATATCAAGACTTTCTTGGAAACAAACTAAGTCATGTCAACTTGTATTGAAAGGCAGAGGAACAGGAATAGCTAAAATAGTTTGAAAATGAGAATGAGCTGGTGGAAAATGGTCCACCAGACTTCCAGACTCATTGCATGACTACAGTCAGAAAGACCAACAGTGAGGTGGACAGAAGGAGAGACACAGGGTCAACAGTTTGGAACAGAGACCAAGAAGGGGGTCAGAGAAATGGGCCAGCTGACTCTGCACAAAGACAAGGGAGCAATTCAGTGAAAGAAGGGCAGTTTGGTTCACAATGGTGCAGAGATAGCAGGTAACACCCACTGGAAAAAGGAAATGAACTGTCTCAAATCTTATACAAAAATTAGAGTGGGTCATGGACCTGAAGGAAAATACAGCCCTATATCATGCACAATGTGTTGATCAGCTCCTCTCCACTATGACCAATACACCTGACAAGGTCACCTCTGAGCAGTCAGGGTTTATTTGACTTATGGTGTCAAGAGTGTGGTCGACCAACTTTGCTGCAGAAACTCATAGACAATGGGCAGGAAAGTGAAAAGTGCTCAGCTCTAGCAACCAGAAAACAGGGACAGAGAGACAGATAGGCAGTAAGGGACTATACAGTTCTCCAGGCCACACCCTGGAACCCACTTCCCATAGTCAAACCCAACTTTCTTCTCATTTTCAACACCTCCAAGTAAGTCCACTCAAGTCACTAATTTAATGTATATTTTTTGCCTACAGTGGGGATGAATCCAAGGCCTCATTCATGCTGTGCAGATGTTCTACCAGTGAGC
The DNA here is from genome assembly GCF_902686455.1 of Sciurus vulgaris. Taxonomy (NCBI): domain Eukaryota; kingdom Metazoa; phylum Chordata; class Mammalia; order Rodentia; family Sciuridae; genus Sciurus; species Sciurus vulgaris. The sequence goes on along the minus strand of NC_136480.1, from coordinate 32,678,375 downwards.
TGTAACCCAGACTGCCCCAAACAAATTATTAACCAATTAGATGGATTAACCCACTGATAAGGTTAGAGCCCTTGTAATCCAGGCTTTTCACCTCTGAATACTGCAGCACAGAAACCTGCGGTTGGGGAATATTGTAGGTCCAAACCATACCATTTATTAAAAAAACTAAACAAAATGAGGAAACTCTCAGAATCTAGGTTAAGCAAAGCATTCCCAGAGTTGACAATAAAGTGCAATGTAGAAAAGGAAAGATTGAAAAATTGATAAGCTCCTGCTCAGTGAAAGCCCTGGTTCAGTGGATAAAAATACAAGTAACAGACTGAATGAAAATGCAAGCTGTGTGTGGTGTCCATGCCTGTCAACCCAAAAACATAGTAGGCTGAGACAGGAAGATTACTTCAGCCTCAATTTGTGGGAAGTCTCAGCATCTTAGTGAGACCTCATCTTAAAAATAAAAATAAAATAAAAAGAACTGGGGATGTATATCATTTGAAAATGTCCCAGTGTTTAATCTCCAGTATCCACTACCAAAATAAAAATGTTAACCACAGTTTGAGCAAAGAATTATTATCTTGAGTGTAAGGATTCTTAAAACTCAACATAAAATCAAACAGTCCTTAAAGAAAACAGCAAAATATTTGAGGGCACTATGCAATCACATGAAGGTGTACAATGCTCTTACCCATAAGCATTCTTGAAATACAATGAGGCCAGATGGTCAAACCAAGAGACTGGTACAACCATGGACCAGGATACCACCTAACAAAGAGAAAATAAGCTTTTTGTGTGTTTGTGCAATGCTGGGGATTGGAACCCAGGACCTTGTGCTTGCAAGGCAAGCACTCTACCAACTGAGACATATCCCCAGCCCAAAAATAAACTGTTGACACACAAGAACGTGGACAAGTTTATAGAGATTCAAACTGAAAATATACAAAAGGTAACATGCAACCTGAGTCAAATGAAGCAGAACAGGTGAGATGACCAGGTTATAGACACAGAGGACAGCTCAGGGATGTCAGGGATTAAGGATTTATTTTTTTTGAGATTGGCTTATCTCACTTAGCATGATGTTCTCCAATTTCATCCATTTGCCTGCAAATGCCATAATTTTATCATTCTTTATGGAGAAGTATATTCCATTGTATATATATACCACAATTTCTTAATCCATTCATCAACTGAAGGGCATCTAGGTTGGTTCCACAATCTGGCTATTGTGGATTGAGCAGCTATGAACATTGATGTGGTTGCATCTCTGTAGTATGCTGATTTTAAGTCCTTTGGGTATAGAACAAGGAGTGGGAAAGCTGGGTCAAATGGTGGGTCCATTCCAAGTTTTCTATGGAATCTCCACACTGCTTTCCAGAGTGGCTGCACTAATTTGCAGCCCCACCAGCAATGTAAGAGTGTACCTTTCTCCTCACATCCTCGCCAACACCTGTTGTTGCTTGTATTCTTGATAATCGCCATTCTAATTGGGGTGAGATGGAATCTTAGGGTAGTTTTGATTTGCATTTCTCTTATTACTAGAGATGTTGAACATTTTTCCATATGTTTGTTGATTGCTTGTAGATCTTCGGTGAAGTGTCTGTTCATTTCCTTAGCCCATTTGTCAATTGGGCTATTTGTATTCTTGGTGTAGAGTTTTTTGAGTTTTATATAGATTCTGGAGATTAGTGCTGTATCTGAAGTATGATTGGCAAAGATTTTCTCTCACTCTGTAGGCTCTTTCTTCGCATTGCTGATAGTTTTCTTTGCTGAGAGAAAACTTTTTAGTTTGAATCTATCCCAGTTGTTGATTCTTGCTTTTATTTCTTGGGCTATGGGAGTCCTGTTAAGGAAGTCTGCTCCTAAGCCAACAAGTTGAAGGTTTGGACCTACTTTTTCTTCTATAAGATGCAGGGTCTCTGGTCTGATTCTGAGGTCCTTGATCCATTGTGAGTTGAGTTTTCTGCAGGGTGAGAGATAGGGGTTTAATATCATTCTGTTGCATAAGGTTTTCTAGTTTTCCCAGCACCATATATTGAATAGGTTATCTTTTCTCCATTGCATATTTTTAGCCCCTTTGAGAAATTTGTACTTATGAGAAAATTGTACTTATTTGGGTTTGTGTCCATGTCCTCTATTCTGTACCATTGCTACCTGTCTTTTTTGGTACCAATACCATGCTGTTTTTGTTACTATTGCTCTGTAGTATAGTTGAAGTTCTGGTATTGTGATACCCCCAGCTTCATTTTGCCTGCGAAGGATTACTTTAGCTATTCTGGTTTTCTTATTCTTCCAGATAAATTTCATGATTGCTTGCTCTATTTCTGTAAGGTACATCATTGGGATTTTAATTAGAATTGCATTGAATATGTATAGCGCTTTTGGTAGTACGGCCATTTTGACAACATTAATTCTGCCTATCCAAGAACATGGGAGATCTTTCCATCTTCTAAGGTTTCCTTTAATTCCTTTCTTTAGTGTTCTGTAGTTCTCATTGTAGAGGTCTTTCACCTCTTTTGTGAGGTTCATTCACAAGTATTTTATTTTTTTTGTAGCTATTGTGAATGGGGTAGTTTTCCTAACTTCTCTTTCTGAAGATTCAACATTTATGTATAAAAATGCATTAGATATATGAACATTGGTCTTATATTCCGCTACTTTACTGAATTCACTTATGAGTTCTAAAAGTTTTCTGGTGAAATTTCCTGGTTTCTCTAGGTATATAATCATATCATCAGCAATTAGGGATAGTTTGAGTTCTTCTTTTCCTATTCGTATCCCTTTAATTTCTTTGGTTTGTCTAATTGCTCTGACTAGAGATTCAAGGATGATATTGAATAGAAGTGGTGAAAGCAGGCATGCCTTTCTTTTTCCACTTTTTAGGGGAAATGCTTTCAGTTTGTCACGTTTTAGAATGATATTAGCCATGGGCTTAGCGTAGATGGCCTTTACAATGCCAAGGAATCCCACTTTCCCTATTTTTTCTAGCGTTTTGACCATGAAGGGGTGCTGTGTTTTATCAAATGCTTTTTCTCCATCTATTGAAATAATCATGTGATTCTTGACTTTAAGTCTATTGATATGGTGAATTACATTTATTGATTTCCTGTTGTTGAACCAACCTCGCATCCCTGGGATGAAACCCACTTGGTCGTGGTGCACTATCTTTTTAATATGTTTTTGTATGTGATGTGCTGAAATTTTCTTGAGAATTTTTGCATCGATATTCATTAAAGATATTCATCTGAAATTTTCTTTCTTTGATGTGTCTCTGTCTGGTTTAGGTATCAGTGTAATATTGGTTTCATAGAATGAGTTTGGGAGGGTTCCCTCCTCTTCTATTTCATGGAATACTTTAAGAAGTATTGGAATGAGCTCTTCTTTAAAGGTTTTGTAGAACTCGGCTGAGAACCCATCTGGTCCTGGACTTTTCTTTGTTGGTAGGCTTTTGATGACTTCTTCTATTTCATTACTTAAAATTGGTCTATTTAAATTGTGTATGTCCTCCTTGTTCAGTTTAGACAATTCATAGGTCTCTAGAAATCTGTTGATGTCTTCAAAATTTTCTATTTTGTTGGAATATAGATTTTCAAAATAGCTTCTAATTATGTATTGTATTTCAATCTTGTCTGTTGTGATATTTCCTTGTTCACCCTGAATTTCAATGATTTGGGTTTTCTCTCGTCGTCTCTTTGTTAGTGTGGCTAAGAATTTATCAATTTTGTTTATTTTTTTGAAGAACCAACTATTTAGTCAATTTTTTGTATTGTTTCTTTTGTTGCAATTTCATTGATTTCATTTCTGAGTTTAACTATTTCCTGTCTTCTACTACTTTTGGTGTTGGTCTGCTCTTCTTTTTCTAGGGATTTGAGCAGTAGTGTTAGGTCCTTTATTTGTTGATTTTTACTTCTTTTATTGAATGCACTCCATGAAATAAATTTTCCTCTAAGTACTGCTCTCATAGCGTCCCAGAGATTTTGATATATTTCTTTGTTCTCATTTACCTCTAAGAATTTTTTAATTTCCTTCCTAATATCTTCTTTTATCCATTCATCACATAATAGCATATTGTTTAATCTCCAGGTGTTGGAGTTTTTTACTCTTTCATTTATATCTAATTTCAATCCATTATGATCTGATAGAATACAAGGTAGTGTCTCTATCTTCTTGTATTTGCTAACATTACCTTTGTGGCATAATATATGGTCTATTTTAGAGAAGGATCCATGTGCTCCTGAGAAGAAAGTTGATTTGCTCTTGGTTGGATGACATATTCTATAAATGTCCATTAAGTCTAAATTATTTATTTATTGTGTTATTGAGATCTATGGTTTCTTTGTTCAATTTTTGTTTGGAAGATCTGTCCAATGGTGAGAGAGGCATGTTAAAATCACCTAGTATTATTGTGTTATGGTCTATTTGGTTTATGAAATTGAGAAGGATTTGTGTGACATACATTGATGAGCCACTGTTTGGGGCATAGATGTTTATGATTGTTATGTCTTGCTGATTTTTGCTTCCCTTAAGAAGTATGAAATGACATTCTTTATCCCTTCTGACTAACTTTGGCTTGTAGTCCACATTATCTGAAATGAGGATGGATACCCCAGCCTTTTTGCTGAGTCCATTTGCATGGTATGTTTTTCCCCATCCTTTTACCTTTTGTCTATGGGTATCTCTTTCTATGAGGTGAGTATCTTGCAGGCAACATATTGTTGTATCTTTCTTTTTAATCCAATCTGCCAGTCTATGTCTTTTGATTGATGAATTCAGGCCATTAATATTCAGGGTTATTATTGAGATATGATTTGTATTCCCAGTCATTTAGCGAATTTTTAAAATTTATTTATTTATATTTGACACAACTTGGTTCCTCCTTTATTTGACAATTCCTTTAGGATAGTTCCTCCCTTTGATGATTTGCTTCTTTGTTTTTCATCTCTTCCTCATGGAATATTTTGCCGAGAATGTTCTGTAATGCTGGCTTTCTTTCTGTAAATTCTTTTAGCTTTTGTTTATCATGGAAGGATTTTTTTTCATCATCAAATTTGAAAGTAAGTTTTGCTGGGTATAAGATTTTTGGTTGGCATCCATTTTCTTTCAGGGCTTGACAAATGTTGTTCCAGGCCCTTCTAGCTTTTAGGGTGTGGATTGAAAAATCTGCTGATATCTGTATTGGTTTCCCACTGAATGTAATTTGGTTCTTTTCTCTCACAGCCTTTAAAATTCTGTGTTAATTTGTATGTCAGTTATTTTCATTATAATGTGCCTTGGTGTGGGTCTGTTGTAATTTTGTGTATTTGGAGTCCTACAAGCCTCTTATACTTTGTTTTCCATTTCATTCTTCAGATTTGGGAAATTTTCTGATATTATTTCATTGAATAGATTGTTCATTCCTTTGGTTTGTTTCTCTAAGCCTTCCTCAATCCCAGTCATTCTTAAATTTGGCCTTTTCATGATATCCCATAGCTCCTGGAGATTCCTGTTCATGATTTCTTACCATCATCTCTGTTTGGTCAACCTTGTTTTCAAGGTTAAATATTTTGTCTTCAATGTCTGATGTTCTGTCTTCCAGGTGTTCTATCCTATTGGTTATGCTTTCTATGGAGTTCTTAATTTGGTTTATTGTTTCCTTCATTTCAAGGATTTGTTTTTTTTTTTTTTTTCAATATCTCTAACTCTTTATTGAAATGACCTTTTGCTTCCTGTATTTGCTCTTTTAACTGTTGATTGATGTGATCATTCAATGCCTGGATTTGCTCTTTCATCTCCTCATTTGCTTCTCTGATCTTTTTAATTATATACATTCTGAACTCCCTTTCTGTCATTTCTTCTGCCATGCTGTCATTAGATTTTATTGATGTAACATCTAGATTTGTTTGGGGCATTTTCTTCCCTTGTTTTCTCATATTATTCAGGTATCAGTGGACTGCTGAGATATTGATGATTTCCTCTATTGACTTATGGTGTGCCTGAAGATTTCTAGTATATCCCCTCTTAGCCTTCAGTAGGCTGATGTCTTAGAAGAAGTTGATAATGCGGTGCTCCACAAGGAAGTTGCCTCTCTAGGGGTGGTGGCCTTCAGGTGAGGTATATTCCCTGCTAGTGTGCAGAGGTGTCTCCACTTGTTGGCCAATGGTCATCCAAAGGGAAACTAGGCTGTGGGCTGAGGCAAGGCCAGTTTGGGCCTGTGTCTCTGGTTTACTGTCCTTGTGGGAAAACCTCACCCGCCAGGGAAGATTCACCCAGTGGTGAGGTCTCGCTGGTCAGTTTCCCTCCTAGAAACCCCTCAATCCACAACTACTGCCTGGGCTGGGCAGCCTTCCTCTGCAACATTCCCAGGGAGCTACCTTGTGGGCCTGGGAGCCTCACCCTTCGCAGACGAGTATCCTTAGGCTGCCCCTCCTCAGAGAAGCTGCCTGCAGTCCTGGAACCTTCGCTCTGCACCTCAGCTTTTCTCTGTGTGGCGATTCCACCAAGAAGCTGCCTAGGTCCTGGGACCGTGCTGTGCACCTAATCACCTGGCTATGTGGCCCCTCCCCTGAGCAGCCATCTGGAACCCCGTGCAGTCACTCCAAGTCCTAGCATACACAACATACTGTTCACCAAATATTTAGAACACATGCTATACAAATGACATGCCACACATGTGCCAAATATGACACAAAAACACATGATACACCAAACACACTACACATATGCAGCACCCTAGATGCATATTATGCACTACACACATATTGCATGCATACAATACACACCAAGCACACTACACATATATATTACACCACATACATACTACACACATAACACACATAACACATTTGAATAATATATACCATATATGACAAAAACGGTCATGCCATACACACACTAAACACATGTCATCACATACATACCACACATCACACACAACACATAGCATACACTATCTACACATCACACCCATGCACACATAAGCACACAACACATACCACAAAATGCACACAGCATACACATTTTTCACATAACACATTCATACACATCACACAGCACACACCACAGACATGCTCACTGCACATACTCAGCACACACACACACACACACACACATATACATGTGAAGCAACAGGCAGCTCTCTCAAGATGGTGTGCTTTCATCATCACCATGTCTACTAAATTGCAGGAGCAGCTTCCTCTGTTCCTTTTCCTGTGTCTTCCTTCATGCGCCAGATGAGCTCCATGCTAGAGTCGTGGTTGTGAGCCCTGCAGGCCATTGGGCTGTGACCCTGCAAACCAAGCACAGGAGGAGCACTGGCCCGGAAGGAGGGGCTGAACCCTGGAAATGCACCAGGCTACTGTGTGAAGGGTAGGTCAGGGACAGAGACATGGCAGGGAAAGCAGAGGAGGCTCAGAAAAGGAGGAGGTGAGGGAGAACCAGGGGGTAGGTGGTGGGGTCCATGGTAGACCAAGCAGAGAAGCCACCTGTTGGACACAGGTAGACTCACTGGCTTGTCCCTGCCCCACTGCAGTGTCAGGAGGGTCACCACAGGTGACAGACACAAAGCAGGATACTCAGTGTAAAGGATTGTGAACAATATGAGGAATAACTGGCTCACCTCCCAATATCTCACTACCATTGCAGACCTGACAGTAGAGATCTAAACATCTGAGGGAGTAATTAAGGTTCAATGCAATCATGGGGGCAGGGCTCTGATGCAGCAGGGTTAGTGTCTGTTGAAGAAGAGACTCAGAAGCCACGTGAGCACACCCAGAGCCGGTGGCCACCTGCAGGCCAAGATAGGAGGCCTGGGGTCAAACCTATTTTGTCAGAAGGCCCTGGAATTCTCAGCCTCTAGGACTGTGGAAAAGCATTTCTGTTACTCATGCCACCCAGTCTGTGGCATTTAGGTATAGCAGCCAAAAGATGTTGCTAGACTGGCACACATCAGTTATATTACCCTAAGTCAGAAAGCATGGGAGGCAGGATGGAAGAGGGGAAGTGAGGGAGGCTGAGATCCAACTGCAGACTTGGAGTAGGACTTATGCCCTGAAGTTGGCCCTGCAGTGATGCACAGGAGCTGGGCCCTTACACCACTGCACCTCTAGATCTGACCATAGGGGCTAAGGGCATTTCTAGATTCTTCCAGTGTTCAAGGACAGTGTGAGGAGAGTGAATCAAGTCTTTAATAACTAAGTGTACAGACCAGGTGGGCAAGGGCCAGGCTGGGGGTGGGTGACAGGTTCAGAAGAACTGTGTTTGGTATGTGGTAGATAATTCAAAACTCCCATAAAAAATGGGTTAAGAGGGAGAATGTAAGGAGACATTGAGTCTCATCTGGCCAGGTGTGACCATGAGAATCCAGCCCTTAGAATTTGACCTCTGTCTCTCTTACTGCAGAGACTGGCAGGCTAGGTGAGTCTGCAGCATGTGCCAGCAAGTAGAATCAGGAGAGCTCAGGCTCACAGAGACCACCTGTGCCTTTCAGAAACCTGTGTTCAGTGGGATGGGGACATTCTGCAGCTGGTGAGAACTGAGAGCTATTGTGTACATAAAATTTTGCATTCCTATAAAATCCACTCACACTAAACTGTGAATATCACCAACATGTCCTTGTCCATGGTGCTGGAGTGGAAAGTGCCTGCCCCTCTGGTCCAGCTGGGCTTGGGCTCCAGGACTTGGCTGCACAAGTCCTTCATGACAATAGCCTGCAGGAGAACCATGGTCCCATGGTCTGGCAGTGTCAATTGGTTCTCTTGAAAAACTAGCTCTTTCTCTAACCTTAGGGAGAAAGGAAGACCAACCTGACACATGTCTTCTGTGCATGAACAGGATACCGAGGAAATCCTGGACTGCAGGTGGCTGCATTCATTGTAGAGAGGGAGACAGGGCCCCAGGCTGCAAAGGAACAGAGAAGACAAAGGAGGCTACCACCATCAACTCAGAAAGCCTGAGGCCACTCAGTCCACTCCCCAACATCCTTGTTCTGAGCCTCACTTTCTGTCCTCAGAGAAGGGGGATCGCTACAACCTGTGAGTCCCACCCAGTGATTTGCTTCTGTGTGCAATGATGAACAGCATCACTGTTCGTGACATCTGGACACACTCTGATACCTAAAGTATATGCTTCTAAAGGAGACGGCATCTCAAGAGATAAGGGCTGTGAAGCCACACTTTGTCCCCTGAAGACCATATCTTCATAAACCTTCTGGATTCCTTCCTCAACTAGTGAAAGTCCACTTGGGTTCAATGAAAACACTGGCCTGAGACCCACACACCTGTGTATGTCTTACCTGTTAGCTGGAGTCCCACAGCATGAGGGATAGGAAGGAAGAAGCTAAGGCTCTAAAGACCCTCCTGAATACATTCCTAGGGCACCCAGGAGTTGTTGAAGTCCTTTCCCAAACAATGACCTTATTGACTAATGGTAGTTTTTTCCTGGGCCAGCTCTATTGATGTCTTGTTCTGGGACTTTGTGTCATGGGGTGCGTCTGAGCACCCTGGGATGTGAAACAGCACTCTTGGCCTCAACACGATAGTCAGTCCATATTTTGCCCAGGTTATGATAACCAAAATGTCTGTAGACATTGTCACCTGTCTCCTGTGGGACAAAGTAGCAGTTTGAGGTAGATGGGCCTCACCTTTTTAGTCACGGCTCACAGGTGGACACTTCTCCCTGTGGCTCTGGAATTCACTGCTGTGAAGAAAAATGCAGACAATGCCCAGAGAATGCAGATAGAGCATGCTACCTGAGTATGGATGGTGTGTGCCCCAGGAACACTGAAAAACACTTTGCAGGGATTGAGCCACAACCCTATGAAGCAAGGCCATCTTCATCTGACTTCACAGTAAGGAAGTTAAGGTTTAGCAAAGTGAAACCTTCCCCTTCCCCCAGGACAGTAGGCAGTGGTGACTTGGGGTTGTACCTCTGACAGCCCTGACTGTGGCAGAGTCCCAACCCTTACAGAAGGTGGAACTCTACCAGACTCCTGGGCTGCTGCCTCTGTTGGGGTCACTCCTCCTGGTCAGTTCTGTATGCCAATCGTCTGGTGATCATCCATGTGTCCAGACAAGGCACCGAGTGTTCTGCTCAGCACTTGCACTCAGAAGGGGGTAGCTCAAGGCACACTGCCCCCACTTTACAAAAAGGGGTAGCTCAGGGCTGGGCATTCTGTTGTGCACAGCCTGGAGGGGCTTAGCTGGCACAGTCTGCTCTCCACACCCTCCTGTCACCCTCTGCACCTCAGCCTGGGAGTAAACAACTGAGTGGTTACCCTGGGCTACAGAGTTGTAAAATAGGAGTCTATGATCCCTTGTGGGGGACAGCAGGAGCCACCAAAGTAGGGTGACCTCTGTGAGTGTACAAGGACCCCCACCTACCCCTGGCACTGTGCATCTGCCTACTGCATACCTGAACTCCTAGGCAAGGAGGGATTGGCCCTGAGTGAGAGAGGCCTCAATACTGAACTTACTAAGTTCAGCATGCTTGTTCCATCTCTAGCACAAAGCATGTGGACTGTGATTTATACCTGCCTTCTCCCCCCTCTCCTCCATTCACTGCTTGGGGAGTTTTCTGTTTGCACTTGAACTCTAGAAGCCTCAGAGCAAACAAGGATGCATTTTCAAGGTCAGAACGTATACTGGGTCATGATTTCCCCAACTTCACACTTCCCTTCCCTTATTTTTCCGTTGTCTTGTGTTTTAGCATAGTATTCTATCATCCCAGCATCCTGGGGTGTTGTCCCACTATTATGCTGTTTGGACCAAGGTAGGACTGCACACACCTGCAGGCTTGGGTGTGTCAGGCACATTGGAGCTAGCGAGCCACTGACCTGGCCTCAGAACTAGGGCTGTGCAGTCTGGGCAAGAAATAGGTTCCCTCCTGCAGGTGGTGCCATCTGCAGCCCCAGGGACCCCGAGCTGAGAGTGGGTGAGCCCACGTGAACAACCACTAGCCCTGGCTCTCAAGAGGACCCTCATTGGTGCTGGCGCACAAACAGCCTCAACCATGTTGGGGTGGGAAGGGCCCTTCTCTGAGTTCCCACCGGAAGCCAGGTCTGCAGAAGTCTGCAGTTCCTGTGGCTCTGTGTGATTGTCAGCCGTTCTGAGAATACTCTTCTGAGCAACAGCCACAATGTAGGCTTCTGTGGTCATGCAAAAGCCAGAAATATGCTCATTCCATGACCTCAGGGACAGTCAATGGTCTTCCCTTAGCCAGTTTCACTTTCTGCAGTTTCAGTTAACTGCAGCCCAAAAGTGCTAAATGGAAAATTCTAGAAATACATAATTACTGTTTTAAATGACTTTCATTACAGAATATTGTTATAATTATTCTACTTTATTCTCAGTAATTGTTGTTGATCTCTGGGTCTAATTTACAAATTAAACCTTACCATAGTTGTAGATGTCTAGGAGAAAACATAATAAACATACATAATGTACACACAGTGTTGGGTGCCTCTGGGTCTCAGGGTCTTGGGATGCACCTGGGGTAGAAGACAGGGAACCACTATAATTAACTGGTCTATAGTAGACAGAAAATCTGCACAGGAAGTGTTGGTCAGAGGTCTCCTAAGAAAAGGAAAACAGCACTTGTGCCCCCAACCCTCAGCAGAAACAGTGTGAGGGGCTGTGATGGGTGGCCCTGGGAGCCCAGCAGTCCTGGCAGAACCAGGCTACACATTTCCTGCACTGCTTCTGCCTCCACAGAAACCTTGCTGCACACTGCCCACCACCTCCCTCCCCAACACACCACCACCTAAAAATCTTCTAAGAAACACTCAGTGTGCTTGAATGTTATGCCTTTATGTCACTCAGCTACACTAACTAACCACCTGGATTTTGCTTTATGGTGGTTCTCTCTTCAAATATGTTTATTCAGCTGGCCTGTGTAGGCCATGTACATCCACGTATCCATGTATTGTCATCATGAATGCTATCTCAATGCCAAGCACGCTTTCACAAATGAGGTATGAATGCACTTTTAGGAAACAAAGTTCCTTATTAAAAAATAACTTAAAAATTCAGAGAAATCTGTTCATTTTGTGAACAGGTTTTCAGACTGGTACAGTCTTTTGTTTAAAATGTAACTCTGTGATACTATTAGTGTCCCAGACTGCATTACACAGCAGATTTCGTTCTATATCCTGAGCTGGTACAACACACCACAAAGATATAAAACTATTGTAAATAAAATATTTCAGCCATGACCGGCATATATCTGTAATTTTTATTTATATATATAATTTTAATCAGCTAACAATTAATTAATGTTATCCTTAGTCAAAACTGAATTCAAACTAACCTTAAAAGTACTACCATCTGAGTATGTTAGCATTATACCTCCCTTAGGATATTTAAAATATAATTAACTTTCAAATACATTTATAAGGTATGCCAGTAGTAAGAAAATAAAGTCTTAAAACTTGAATACAATCACCATATGAAAATTTCAGGAAGCGCAGAATCTTCTATTGTACAGGCAAGTCTCTCCTGAAGCTGGCTTTGACACACAGTGCTGGCTGCACAGCACAGCTCTGCCTTTGCAGAAGTGTCAGAAAGCACAGCTGGGCAACAGCTGCAGTGGCATGGAAGGAGAGGAGGATACACAATATCACATCTTCTCTTCTTTGTGTCAGTTGGGCACTCAGACCCAAAGCTCCCTTGCTCTCCTGTGGAAACCATGTGGCCCCAGGCCATGTTCACAAACTCCCTGTCTCTGGTCACTGCAGAGCGAGTCATTTGGTGTTCTGTTCCAGTGCCAAGCACTCTCTCTCTGACACTGTGGAGTGTCAATGACCTTGCTGAAGCCCGTTTTGGCAGAGTAGTTGAAGACAAAGGCCTTCATCAGCTTGTACTGGTAGCTGCAGTTGATGAAGCTGTAGAGCATGGGATTGAAGCAACAGTGCACCAGCGACAGGCATTGTGTGGCATACCGTGCTGTGAAGAGTGCATTCTCCAGCTGGCTGGTGAAGGGGAGGTAGTGAAGGATGGAGAAGATGTCCAGCAATACCACCACATCATAGGGGAGCCAGCACACCAGGAAGACCACCATGTAGAAAAAGATGATCTCCAGCTATAGTGCTTCTCCTGGTTGCCTGACACCAAGATGGCTCTGGTGAGCATTAGGTAGAAGACAGCTATGATGGAGAAGGGGATGGCAAAATCCAAGACAACAGAGACCAGGTCCATGCCGATCAGCCACTCCTTGATACTGTGCTCTGGGTAGGAGGACCAGCAGTAGTTCTCACTGTTGGAAGCAGGTGTGACAGTCTTCAGGTAGTAGGTGTCAGGCACAGACACACATAAGGCAAGCAGCCACACCAAGCAACACAGGATGCAGCACACCATCTTCTTCCTGTGGCTGGAGGTGCTGGTGAAGTAGGTGATGGAGAGGTAATGGTCCATGCTCATGCAGGTGAGGAAGAAGACCAAGCACATGGTCTTGGCCTGAAAGTTCACCCAGACCACCACAGTGTTGGTGATTGTGCTGATCATGAAGATGAAGATGTAGATGAAGGAAAGCATGTAGAGAAGGATGCTCTTGTGGGGCATGATGGAGCACTACACCATGTCCACCAGGATGCAGTCACTGCTGTTGCATGGCCAGCTGAAGTAAGAGAAGTTCCCTGGCTCAATATAGTTGAAGAGATTCAGCATCCATGGTGGGCAGGAGTGAGAATGACTTACAGTGAGCCAGACAGATGTCAGAAACACTCAGTAGGGAAACTCGACTTCCAGTCAGAACACTTTTCCAGGGACCTGATAAGGCCCAGCTGTTTTGCTAAGTAGAAAAGAAAGCAACCCCACGAGAACAGTGTCACACAACATAAACACGCAGAGACTTGTCCACACAGTGCCCAAAGACAGAAATTGCATTTGTTTTCTATCTTTTCATGACTGTGTTCTCAAGACACCTTCAGCCTTGCTATGCCCAGTGTATAAAATCAACATGGTACAGGGCCAAAGAAACATTAGGCTGCTGAGCCTGGCCACAGCAGTGCTGATGGCCTGGCTCCTTCTCAGCAGGGAACAGGAGCTATTTACCTAGGTCCCCAAGAATGGCAGGGTTGGTCTGCCCCTGACATGTTGAATTACAAGTATCCTTCTCTGGTGTCTGGATGAAAGCATTTCAAATCCTCAACCCAATTTGCATTTAAAAAAAGACAGCGCTTATTACCTTTCTCCAAAACTCATGTGCAAACCTACATCTTTGGCCCCTTAGTGTCAGCCATGAGGCCACTTGGAGCTCAGTCATCATGTGTGCAATGTCCTGCAGGCCAAACACACCCCAAAACCACAGACTTAGGTGACTGAGAAATGTCAGCTGTGGGCAACATCCAGTCACCTCAGGCCCTGACCTGCACCTAGTTTTCCATTCCTTTATTGTTCAACTGCTGCATGAGTGTGTGCCAAGACCTGAAGCACAGAGATCACCTCCTTCAGTGTTTCTGGAGAGCAGACATCTGCCATCTTCTCCCTGCTAACCCAGCTCCATGGTCAGTCCTTCACAGCCAGCAAGGGCTTGGCCATAGTAGCCCCACTTTTGGAGTGACTCTTTACAGATATAGTGAGAGCTTCCAGGAGATGTCCTCTAGTGTCCTTCTGTCTCTTGACAGCCCTGAAGTCCCACCAAGCTGTGGTTCTGGGTTGGTATCACCCCACCAAAACATCACTGCATGTTGAGAAAAGTGAAAGACAGGGACACCAACCCTCATTCCTCTCCTCCAGGTAGGTGACATTTCTGTCACCTGCCTCAGGTGTTAGCTGACCAAGAGTCAGGCTAACCTGCCAGGCTACTCAGAGTGAGTCCAGGTTACACACAGGAACTCCCATAAGAGCCAGGACAAGAGGCAGTGTGTGTCAGGTGGACTTGCCGACTGACTGAGAAACCAAGGTAGGGACATTCCCAGGTTGGAATTCTGACTCCTCCACCCAATAGTGTCCAACTTAAGACTCACTGGTTACCCTGCCTGCATCTGCTGCCTTAAGACAGCAACACCCACCTCATCATTACCTTAGTGACAAGGCCTAGCCCAGAGTCTGTCAGTAGCAGATGTTCAATGAGCCATCACCCAAGACTGACCAGGGGGAAGCAATCAGCTTCTTTTTCCCCTTTAGAAGAAAAGCAAAACCTCACCTGGTTCTTCCACTTTACAAACTGGCTCTTACTGGTTGCATAATAAAACCCCCACAGAGGGTCCAGGAGCCCACAGAGGACATGCAGCTGGACAGGGCATCTTTAGGAAAGTGTGAACAGAGTCCCTGAGGACCTATGACCCCTGCTGCCTTCCAGAAGTCCCTCCACAGTCTCAAAATGCTCAGAAGGCTGCCCCCTCCTGAATTCCAACTATAGGACACCGTCACAGCCCTGGGTGGCTCCTTTGTGGGACATAGGTGATCACACACTCCTCTCCTGGTGGCCTAACTCAGCCTGTGTTCTCCATGCTGATGGAAGGTCTGGGCATCTGGGGTAGCCCCATGCCCTCTGCTCCTCCATGGTGTTGGTCACTGGCCCTGTAACCAGGAAGGAACCCACAGCTCAGTGACCCCCAATATGTGGGAGCTGACATGAAGGCACAGAGGGCACCAAAAAGGCAAGATGGAGTTAGGACAAACTCAAATCAGGAGACATTAACCTGTCCTAAGAAATAACTTCAAGGACCCCAAAAGTATTTGGGCCCAACAGGGCTGTAGAGGGTGCTTTCCAGAAGACAGGCTCCTGGTCTCTCAGACTGGACTCAGGGCATCCAATCAGCTCCACACTACCTTGAAGCCACTCCTGCCACATCCCCTTGGCCACCGAGTGCCCTGTGCTGACTCTCACTCTGCACCTGTGGCTCCAGATGGACTTGCCTCTGCTCTTCTGCATGGCTCCAATGCAGAGCCCCTAAAGCAGTTGTCCTGTGTCTTTCTTCCCATTTCCTTAAAATGGAACACCTTTGCAGTACAGCTTAGTCAAAGGCATTTTATCCCCCAAATCTCATCTGTCCTCACAGTCACTGGAAGAAGAGGAGTCTGATGGAGGACAAAAGACAGTCCCACAACCACAGGGACCTGAGAGTGCTCTGCTGGCAGTGATTTTAGCCCATTCTCTGCCCCCACAGGCACAGCCTGGGGCTTTGGCAGGGACATCCTTAAGTTCTAGAGCAAAAAAGAAAGGAAGGACCCTGAGCTTTTCACAGCCTAAACTTGGGTATGAAACCAGTCTGCTACTCTCTCACACCTGCAAAATGCTTCTCTGGCCTGGGCCTCCCTTGCCCTCCAGGGCACCACACAAAGTAGCCCTGGTGCAGTTCAGTGAGAACAGCCCCAGGCAGGGGCAGCGACACAGAAGAGAGGAGGCTCCTTCTGGGGCCCAGGGGCATCATTCCAGGCCCCTCCAGTATCCTCCAAATCAACTCTGACTCTCATCTCCTGCACCTGGAAGCTGCCAACCCCCATTATCCTCCAGGTCAGAGCAGTGGTAGGCAATGGGAAGGATTCAGGGAACCTGATCCAGCTGTTAGGCTCCTGCCTCTGCCCCCTGGGTCTGAAGTTTCACTGAATTTCTGGGACAAGCATGCCACCCCCAGGCACACCCTTCTCTCCCCTCAGAGGGTGGGGGTGGCATGGGTGGGAGATCTGGTGCAGGGACACAGCTCTCACTGCCCAAGGCAGAAGCAAGGAGCAGGCAGGGAGGCTCCTGCTGGCCCCTGAGCACGGATCACCCATCACCAACCACCAATCACTGGCCATGAATCACTGGTCTGAGGAGCAGCAACACAAACCCAGACTATCACTGATGCCAGAGACCCACACCCTGGCCACCAACCTTCTTTAGGGGTCTGAGTGGGCCTCTCCTCCCCACTGGATGGCTCCAGCTCAGAGAGAAAGGGCACCAAGTGGCATGGAGTAATCAGATTCTCCACAGATTTAAGTGAGGATTTCAAGGAAACAAAAATCCAAAAGCACCACACAATAGCTCAGCCTGGAAGCAAAGGAGGGTTCTTTCCAAAAGACGATCCTGGCAGACAGAAGGTCCCCTCGTCCTTGACCTGCCCAGTCACAGGGACTGGGATCTGCAACCACCACCTGTGGGTGCCTGGAGTGGACAGGATGCTCATGTCCAGTGCCGCCACTCCCTGCTGGTCTGGGCACCATGGGGGCAATGGATTATATAAAGAATACAAAAAAGAAAAAAAAATGACACCAAAACCAAATAACTCAATTAATTAAAGGGCAAAAGAACTAAACAGATGTTATTCAAAAGAAGAGATACAATTGGCCAACCAATATATGAAAAACCATTCAACATCTCTAGTAATCACAGAAATTCAAGTCAGAACTACTCTGAGATTTCATCTCACTCGAGTCAGAATGTTAATTTCAAGAATACAAATAATATTAATTGTTGGCCAGGAGGTTGGGAAAAGGTACAGTTGTACCTTGTTGGTGAGACTGCAAATTAGTGCAACCACTCTAGTATGGAGACTTCTCATGCCATACGATCCAGAAATTCCACTCCTTGCAATGTATACAAAATATCTAAAATCAGCATACTATAGTGATACAGCCACATTGATTTTTATAGCAGCACGATTCACAATAGACAAGCTATGGATCCAACTACATGCATTTAAACAGAAAAATGGATAAAGAAAATGTGGTCTGTATACACAATGGAGTATTATTTAGCCATAGAAAGAATGAAATGATGACATGTGCTGGTAAATGGATGGAAATGGAGAGTGTCATGCTAAGTGAAGTCAGACCCAGAAAGCTGAAGGTTAGATGTTTTCTCTGATATGTGGAAGATAGTTCAAAATAAAGAGGAAAAAATAGAAAGGGAAAAGGGAGCGGAGGAATACCATCAAAAGAGAAGGAAGATTTGTCCACTAGATGAAAAGGATGAGGGGGAGGGAGAAGGGATGGGACAAGAGAAGAACAGAGGAAAGAATCAAACCTCAATTTACTGTGTACGTATATGAGCATACCACAATGAATCTCAACATCATCTATGTTCACAAGATGCTAACAAAAAAAAATCTAAAAGTAAAGAGCAGAAAGATCAGTAAAGTATAAGAAAGGGAATGGGAAATACTAGGGACTGAATGTGAGCAAATTGTATTCCATGCTTTTTAAATTATATCAAAATGAATCCTAATGTTATGTATGACTAAAAAGGAACAATAAAAAAATAAGCACTTGCCAGATGGAGATGGTTTTTCTATTTTCCTTTTGTTGAAGAATCCATTTTTTCAACTTTATATGATCCTCCAGGTTAATAAAATAAATGGATGAAACTTGCCAGGTGTGGTGGCTCATGCCTCTTATCTCAGTGATGTGGGAGCCTGAGGCAGCAAGAGAGAAAGTCTGAAGCCAGCCTAGGGAACTTACAGAGACCTTGCCTCAAAATCAGATTTAAAATGACTGGGGGTGCAGCTCCATGAAAACAACCAGGGTTCAATCCCCAGTAACCCCACTAAGTGGACTAGACTAAAAAAAGTATGTGTTTATAATAGTAACCCCTAATACTTGTGAGACACTATGTGCTTACAGTGTTCTTATTACCATAAGTACCCTTTCTTGGCCTTAAAAATAAAACAAAGGATTCCTAAAGATGAGGTTCTCATTAACAAGAGGAAAGAAGGAATTTCTAGTACTTGGAGAAAATGGTAGGGTGATCGATCTTTAACAGTATGGAAACTATTCTGTTTCTGCCCTCTCCTCTATTTCTACAACAATGGCATTATTCAAGAAGAAAAGTCAAGGTCCAAGTTGCCGCTCTACTTTTGGTATTACATGGATTATATGCAAACTGATGTGAACTGTTCAATTTCAGAGTTTATCAAACTATACTGTCTAGTGTTTTGAAAGGACATTTTATTATTGATTAAACAAATTTAAACTTTTAAGAGAAAACATGCTAATGTACACACTAATCTGTATTTAAACATCCCTGTTGAATAAACTACTGCAAAATAGAAAAAAAATCTATTGCGTATACTTTGAGTCTCGTTCAGTTGTTTAAAAGACACATTACTTGATTAATAAAACCACAAACCATGCTTAATAACTTTCCATGATAAAATAGATGAGCAAATGGCTATATTAAAATATATATATGGGCTGGACATGGTGGTGCATGCCTGTAATCCCAGCAGCTCAGGAGGCTGAAGCACAAAGATCACAAGCTCAAGGTGAGCCTCAGCAATTTAATGAGGCCCTCAACAACTTAGTGAGACCCTGTTTCAAAAAAAATATATATATAAATAACAAGAATGTGAATCAGTGGACAAGAGCCTCAAAAAAAAAAAAGTATATAGAAAACATTCACATAAACTTAACCATAATTGACCTAGAAAATATAAAAGTAAAGTGTATAGTAAATGGACATTACCTCGAGTGAAATGTGATATTTTAGACATCAATTCAAAATATAAAAGTAGTCTGATTTCTAACAATATAATCAGCTCTTTATAAACTTAAAAAATACAAGGTCTGGCAATATAATTAAGTTGTAAAATGATAACATAGTATGCACAAATCCCTGGGATTCATCCTCAGAATGGCAAAAGGAAAATGAAAAAAAAAAAAAGTTTAAGTGCTAATTTTTTGGGAGATTCGGTAATTAAGCAAAATGTATACGTAAGAAATTAAAATTTATACTTAGGTCAATTTTTTTTTCAAAATCGTTAAAGATAAAACAAAATAACTATTTTGTAAATGTTTTGGAGAAATTTTTAAATCAAAACCAGAAAAGAAGCCTTTAATTTGGTGTCTCTTCATTTTCTGCCCTCTGCTGGCAAAAAAGTGAAAAGTAAAGAAGCTTCGGGTGTAGCATATTGTGAAAACACATTTCTGAAAAAAAATGTATTTAGTGTCGTAAAATTTTTTCCTTAGACTACATTAACTTGCCATCACATCATAACACATTCATATTAGATGAAACATTCATACATGAATCATACTGGTTGTGAGTTAGTATTGGATTTTTAAAAATGGGATTTGGAAATAATTTGCTATTCACACAAATGATCAAGTTAAAATAATACAGCATCTAAATGTCATAATGAGAGATTTTTTAAGTCATTTTTATTTTCACATCCTTAGTGACAAAGTAAACATGGCCTAAATGTGAGTCCCATTAGTAGTATTCATAATTGAATGACCATCTAGAAGGATCTGACTACTAGATAACTGAGTCAAAATAGAAGTTAGTAAAGATGGTCTAAAAGGTTCTAGTTCTTGTCCTCCCTGAATATTTTCACAAATGCTTAAAATGAAAATCAATCGCAATCCATAAAGATCCTGTTAGATATGAATCAAATTCTACAATAAAATAAAGCATGGATTACTACACAGTTTCAAAATTTGTGCAAGCTTGAGATTCAGTTTTGAAAGATTTTGATGTTTAAGTCATTAACTCAAAATAAATCTATACTGCAATGCAAGTTCAAAAATAATTTAACAAGTAACTGTCTTGATTGAGTGCTCCATATGTGTCAAATCTACACTGAGCACTTTGCATATATCATAAAACCCAAGAATAATGTAAATTAGGATCTGTAATTGGCTCATTTATTGTCCAACTCCCAATCTCAAAAAGGCTGAGCTAGAATTCTTTTTTAGGGGAAGAGGATGAGAAAATGACAGTCTCTTGATATTTTCAGTCTCTCACTACAAAATTCAAATTGTTGAGTGCAGCATAAGTTTCAATGTCTTTATATTGTGTTTATTATGCACATACAGACTTTTTTTTAATTTTAATTAAAAATCATAAATTTACATAGGGCAATGTTGTTTCATTCATTCTGTTATTTTTTTCCCTTCCCCCCTCCCCTCTCACCCCTCTTTTTCCTCTATACATTCCTTTCTTCCTCCATTCTTACCACCCTCCTTATCCCTAACCCTAAACCTAACCGTAACACTAACACTAACCCCTCCTACCCCCCATATGTTCTCATCTGCTTATCAGCGAGATCATTCATCCTTTAGTTTTTTGAGATTGGCTTATCTCACTTAGCATGATATCCTCCAATTTCATCCATTTGCCTGCAAATGCCATAATTTTGTCATTCCTCACGGCGGAGTAATATTCCATTGTATATATATGCCACAGTTTCTTTATCCATTCAACTGAAGGGTATCTGGGTTGGTTCCACAATCTGGCTATAGTGAATTGAGCAGCTATGAACATTGATGTGGCTGTATCTCTGTAGTATGCTGATTTTAAGTCCTTTGGGTATAGACCAAGAAGTGGGATAGCTGGATCAAATGGTGGTTCCATTCCAACTTTTCTAAGGAATCTCCACACTGCTTTCCAGAGTGGCTGCACTAATTTGCAGGCACACCAGCAATGTATGAGTGTAGCTTTTTCCCCACATCCTCGCCAACACCTATTGTTGCTTATGTTCTTGATAATCGCCATTCTAATTGGGGCGAGATGAAATCTTAGGGTAGTTTTGATTTGCATTTCTCTTATTACCAGAGATGTTGAACATTTTTTCATATATCTGTTGATTGCTTGTACATCTTCTGTGAAGTGTCCATTTCCTTAGCCCATTTGTTGATTGGATCATTTGTATTCTTGCTGTAGAGTTTTTTGAGTTCCTTATAGATTCGGGATATTAGAGCTCTATCTGAAGTATGAGTGGCAAAGATATTCTCCCACTCTGTAGACTCTCTCTTCACATTACTGATAGTTTCCTTTGCAGAGAGAAAACTTTTTAGTTTGAATCTATCCCAGTTGTTGATTCTTGCTTTTATTTCTTGGGCTATGGGAGTCCTGTTAAGGAAGTCTGCTCCTAAGCCAACAAGTTGAAGGTTTGGACCTACTTTTTCTTCTATAAAATGCAGGGTCTCTGGTCTGATTCTGAGGTCCTTGATCCATTGTGAGTTGAGTTTTCTGCAGGGTGAGAGATAGGGGTTTAATATCATTCTGTTGCATAAGGTTTTCTAGTTTTCCCAGCACCATATATTGAATAGGTTATCTTTTCTCCATTGCATATTTTTAGCCCCTTTGTCTAGTAGGAAAAAATTGTATTTATTTGGGTTTGTGTCCGTGTCCTCTATTCTGTACCATTGATCTTCCTGTCTATTTTGGTACCAATACCATGCCGTTTTTGTTACTATTGCTTTGTAATAGAGTTGAAGATCTGTTATTGCGATACCCCCTGCTTCGCTCTTTCTACTGAGGATTGCTTTAGCTATTCTGGGTTTCTTATTCTTCCAGATGAATTTCATAATTGCTTGCTCTATTTCTGTAAGGTACATAATTGGGATTTTAATTGGAATTGCATTGAATCTATGTAGCACTTTTGGTAGTATGGCCATTTTGACACTATTAATTCTTCCTATCCATGAACATGGGAGATCTTTCCATCTTCCAAGGTTTTCTTTAATTTCTTTCTTTAGTGTTCTGTAGTTCTCATTGTAGTCTTTCACCTCTTTTGTGAGATTGATTCCCAAGTATTTTATTTTTTTGATGCTATTGTGAAAGGGGTAGTTTTCCTAATTTCTCTTTCTGAAGATTCATCACTTACATATAGAAATGCATTGGATTTATGAGCATTGATCTTGTAACCTGCTACTTTACTGAATTCACTTATGAGTTCTAAGAGTTTTCTGGTGGAATTTCCAGGTTCCTCTAAATATATAATCATGTCATCAGCAAAACAGGGATAGTTTGAGTTCCTCTTTTCCAATTTGAATCCCTTTAATTTCTTTGGTTTGTTTAATTGCTCTGGCTAGAGTCTCAAGAATGATGTTGAATAGAAGTGGTGAAAGAGGGCATGCCTGCCTTGTTCCAGTTTTTAGGGGGAATGCTTTCAGTTTTTCACCATTTAGAATGATATTAGCCATGGGCTTAGCATAGATGGCCTTCACAATGTTAAGGTATGATCCCACTACCCCAATTTTTTCTAGTGTTTTGAGCATGAAGGGATGCTGTATTTTATCGAATGCTTTTTCTGCATCTATTGAAATAATCATGTGATTCTTAACGTTTAGTCTGTTGATATGGTGAATGACATTTATTGATTCCCGAATGTTGAACCAACCTTGCAACCCTGGGATAAAACCCACTTGATGGTGATGCACTATCTTTTTAATATATTTTTCATGCGATTTGCTAAAATTTTGTTGAGAATTTTTGCGTCGATGTTCATTAAGGATATTGGTCTGAAATTTTCTTTCCTCAATGTATCTCTGTCTGGTTTAGGTATCAGGTTGATATTGGCTTCATAGAATGAGTTTGGGAGGGTTCCCTCCTCTTCTATTTTATGGAATACTTTGAGAAGTATTGGAATGAGCTCTTTAAAGGTTTTGTAGAACTTGGCTGAGAACCCATCTGGCCCCGGACTTTTCTTTGTTGGTAGGCTTTTGATGACCTCTTCTATTTCATTGCTTGAAATTGATTCATTTTAGTAGTGTATGTCTTCCTCGTTTAGGTAATTCGTATGTCTCTAGAAATTTGTTGATGTCTTCGAGGTTTTCTGTTTTGTTGGAGTATAGATTTTCAAAATAGCTTCTAATTATGTTTTGTATTTCACTCGTGTCTCTTGTGATACTTCCTTGTTCATTCCGAATTTTAGTAATTAGAGTTTTCTCCCTCTCTCTTTGTTAGTGTGGCTAAGGGTTTATCAATTTTGTTTATTTTTTCAAAGAACCAACTATTTATTTTGTTAATTTTTCCAATTGTTTCTTTTGTTTCAATTGTGTTGAGTTGGGCTCTGATTTTAATTATTTCCTGTCTTCTACTAATTTTTTGTTGGTCTGCTCTTCTTTTTCTAGTGCTTTGAGCTGTAATGTTAAATCGTTTATTTGTTGATTTCTACTTCTTTTGTCGAATGCGCCCCATGAAATAAATCTTCCTCTCAGTACTTCTTTCATAGTGTCCCAGAGATTTTGATATGATGTGTCTTTGTTTTCATTTACTTCTAAGAATGTTTTAATTTCCCTCCTGATGTCTTCTGTTATCCATTCATTGTATAATAGTGTATTATTTAATCTCCAAGTATTGGAGAAGTTTCTGTTGTTTATTCTGTCATTTATTTCTAATTTCAATCCATTATGATCTGATAGAGTACAAGGTAGTATCTCTATGTTCTTGTATTTGCTAACAATAGCTTTGTGGCTTAAAACATGGTCTATTTTAGAGAAGGATCCTTGTGCTGCTGAGAAGAAAGTGTATTCGATCTTTGTTGGATGGTATATTCTATAAATGTCCATTAAGTCTAAATTATTGATTGTGTTATTGAGGTCTATGGTTTCTTTGTTCAATTATTGTTTGGAAGATCTGTCCAGTGGTGAGAGAGGTGTGTTCAAATCACCTAGTATTACTGTGTTGTGGTCTATTTGATTTCTGGTATTGAGAAGGATTTTTTTGATGTACATTGATGAGCCAATGTTTGGGGCATAGATATTTATGATTGTTATGTCTTGCTGATTTATGCTTCCCTTAAGCAGTATGTAATGTCCTTCTTTATCCCTTCTGACTAGTTTTGGCTTGAAGTCCACATTATCTGGAATGAGAATGGATACTCCAGTTTTTTTGTTGTTTCCATGTGCATGGTATATTTTTTCCCATCCTTTCACCTTTAGTCTATGGGTATCTCTTTCCATGAGATGGGTCTCTTGCAGGCAGCATATTGTTGGATTTTTCTTTTTAATCCAATCTGCCAGTCTATGTCTTTTGATTGATGATTTCAGGCCATTAACATTCACAGTTATTATTGTGATATGACTTGTATTCCTCATCATTGGACTCATTTTTGTTTTTTGACATGATTTGGTTTCTCCTTTATTTGGCTATTCCTTTAGGCTAGTTCCTCCCATTGCTGATTTACATCGTTGTTTTTCATCTCTTCCTCATGGAATATTTTGCTGAGAATGTTCTGTAATGCCAGCTATCTTTTTGTAAATTCCTTTTGCTTTTGTTTGTCATGGAAGGATCTTATCTCATCGTCAAATCTGAAAGTAAGTTTTACTGGGTATGAAATTCTTGGTTGGCATCCATTTTCTTTCAGGGCTTGGTAAATGTTGTTCCAGACCCTTCTATCTTTTAGAGTCTGGATTGAAAATCTCCTGATATTCTTATTGGTTTCCCCCTGAATGTAATCTGATTCTTTATTCTCGTGGCCTTTAAAATTCTGTCTTTATTTTGAATGTCAGGTATTCTCATAATAATGTGCCTTGGTGTAGGTCTGTTGTAATTTTGCATATTTGGAGTCCTATAAGCCTCTTGTACCTGGTTTTCCATTTCATTCTTCAGATTTGGAAAATTTTCTGATATTATTTCATTGAATAGATTGTTTATTCCTTTGGTTTGTTTCTCTAAGCCTTCCTCAATCCCAGTCATTCTTAAATTTGGCCTCTTCATGATATCCCATAATTCTTGTAGAGTCTGTTCATGATTTCTTACCATCTTCTGTGTTTGATCAACATTGTTTTCAAGATTAAATATTTTGTCTTCAATACCTGAGGTTCTGTCTTCCAGGTGATCTATCCTATTGTTTATGCTTTCTATGGTGTTTTTAACTTGGTTTATTGTTTCCTTCATTTCAAGGATTTCCGTTTGTTTTTTTTTTTTTCAGTATCTCTAACTCTTTATTGAAATGCTCTTTTGCTTCCCTTATATGCTCTTTTAACTGTTGATTAGTGCGTTCATTTAATGCCTGCATTTGTTCTTTCATCTCCTCGTTTGCTTCCCTGATTGTTTTAATTATGTACATTCTGAACTCCCCTTCTGACATTTCTCCTGCTGTGCTCTCATTGGGTTTTATTGATATAGTATCTAGGTTTCTTTCGGCCATTTTCTTCCCTTGTTTTCTCATATTGGTCAGATATCAGTGGGACTCTATGATATTGTAGATTTCCTCTATTGGCTTATAGTAACCCTGTAGATTTCCAGTGTATCACCTACCGGCCTTCAGTAGCCAGAAGTCTTGGATTAATTTGATAATGCAGTGCTTCCGAAGAACGCTGCCCCTAGCCAGCTACTGGTTCCAGGGAGAGAGACCTGGAGAGGTCTCTTGCTGCCCAGCCCTGCTCCCAGAGGCTGGTTGTAGGTCGGAGGTCTCCACTGTCTTGGGGACTTGTGACTGGCTCTGTGTAGACAGGCTCTCACTGGGTGGTTTGCCCCCAGAAGCTAGCCTAGAGAGGTGTTTCCCGCCGGAGGGGGCTGGGCTGCTTGGGGAAGTCCCTGGCGCCCTGTGCTGGACACTGAAGCAGCCTGCATGCAGGCCGGAACTGCCAGCGGGGCGGTCCGGAGCTGACCGAGGTGGGCCGGAGCTGGCCACGCTGCTTCTGTGCAGAAGGGCTCTCACTGGGGGGCCTGTTCCGAGAGGCTGGAGGATCTGTCCCTGTGGGAGGAGCCCACTGCCAGACTGCACAGAGCTGCCTGGGGGAGACGTTATCTGCCCTGTCCCACTCTAATAAGCCACTCAAATCTGAGCCTGCCGCCCAGCTGAGCTTCGCTGGGTGGGGAGACTCACCCTGTGGTTCTATTTTAGTCTGAGTCTCTCAATGCCTCCCCTTCTTGAATCCTGGGTTCTGAGGTGACTGGAGATGCAGTCACCCTCTAGTCCACCATCTTTTATCACCCCGTGGAAAAAGCCTGCAGCTGGAGGGGGACAATGCTGCCTGGAGAGGTCTCTGGCTGCCGAGCCCTGGTCCCAGAAGCTGCTTGTGTATCGGGGGTCTCTGCTGGCTTGGGGACCCCCATACAGACTTATTAATTGCACAGCATGATAATGCAACATATTGAAGTAACTGAAATTTTTAAACCTAACTGTGGGAATTATTTTTCATTTTAAAGTTCACTTTTTTTTTGATACCAGGGATTTAACCCAAGTGTATCTTACCCACTGAGCCACCTTCCCAGCCCTTTTTATATTTTATTTTAAGACAGGTTCTCCCCAAATTGCTTAGGGCCTTGCTAAATTCCTGAGGTTAAATTTGAACTTACAATCTCCTGTCTCAGCCTCCCAAACCACTGGGATGGGATTATAAGAGTGTAATATTTTACATACTATTTATTACTTTTTTGTATGTATATTATCTTTCAAAAAGTGAGCTTTCAAGTCCAGCTAAAGTTTACTTTTGAAACATACTGTATATATAGAAAATTGCCTAGTTCCTATAGATGAATTTTTGCAGTTGAATACACCAAAGTAACAATCACCAGATTAACAAATGGAGTAAACCAGCAAATCGAAACCTTCCTTCTGTCACTTTTCGGTCATTAACTTACCCCAAAAGAACTATTCTTACTTCTAAGACCATAGATTGGTTTTGCTTGTTTTTAGATTTCATGTAAGTGGAATCACAGTATGAAATCTTTAGTGTCTGGTTTCTTTTGCTTATTTTATTTTTGTGAAATTCACACATGTTGGTGTATGTAAAAGTAGTCATTTCAGTTCTACATAGTAATCCATTGTATGTATATAATGGATACATTCATACATTCTCCTCAGTATTTGGGTTGTTCAGTTTTTGCATTTTTTAGGTATTATCTAGAAGTAAAAAAATTTGGGCATGAAATTTACACATGCTGAGTTTTATTGAATATTGTTACAGTTTTCAAAAATGTTAGTTTAGCATCAGTTCATAATTTACATTTTACCAAGAATGTATGGGAGTTCTAGTTGTTCCACATCCAAGATAATACTTAGAATTATCAAAGCTTATGTTCTCCTTTGTTTCAGTTTTAGTCATTGTGGTAGGTAATAGTAGATCATAGATTTAAGTTGTATTTTCTGATGATTAATTATTTTAAGTACATTTTTATGTTTATTGGGCATCAAGTAGGTTAATTTACAAGGCACTTGTTCAGTTAATTTCTCATTTTATGATGTGTGTCTTTTTATTCATTGATTTTTAGGAATTTTTCCCATATTATAGATATAAGTCCTTTACCAGATAAAATATACTACAAATATCTTCTGACCCTCTGTGGGTTGAATTTTCACTTTATTAGTGGTATTGATGATGTAAAAGTGTTCTTCATTTTAATGAAGTCCACATGATTAATCTTTCCTCTATAAAGTGTTTGTAGCCTGTTGGAAATCTGCAAGTATCTTCACGTGTATAATTTGGGTTTAACTTCTCAGGCATCTTGGCCTCTCAAGTCCAGGTTGCTAATATTCTTGAGCAGAGAGAAAGAAGGTTGGTAATAACATGGTGTCTTCAAGTATTTGAAAGGTTATCATTCAGTTGAAAACATTTGGCTCGTCTGCATAGTCTTGTGAAAGACATAAGACCCTAGGCTGAAAAGTGAATGGAGGAAGAACTAGTCTCAACACAAGACTGGATGTCTGTATTACCCAATAACAACAGAGATTATGTGTTTTTCCTCTCACTGGAAATGTGAAAGTGCAGATTGATGGCCTTTTGTCATGCAAACTATAATAGGTAACCTTTATGCCAGTTTATCTGAATTTAAAGGTGTGGCTATAGCTCATTAAATGGGACCATCTAGTTGCCTGTTACCTTGGCAACTAAACCTTCAGGGTTGAACTCCCATAATATGATTATTTGTCTCTTAATAAAATACATGAATAAACTCTTATTTACAACTCTATTTTAACTCCATATGATCTCTACTTTTAGAATAATATAACAATTCTTTTTGCTATAAGTTTTCTGATTGAAAAATTTTATGGGAAGATCTGTACATTTCATATGCCAAGATTTGTCAAATATGGTTTTGTTTATACTAAACATAGCATTCAAGATTTATATCCAATCTCTGTCCCTTTCTACCTTCATTTTTCCAAAAGAAAAAAATATTTATTGATGACACAACAGCAGAAAAATTCTTCAATTCTTGTTTACTCTAAGATGCCATTCTCTACACCTGCTATTCTAGTTTTGTGTATTTCCTCAAGTTCAGGTATCAAAACTATATTAGTGTTTCAAGAGAGGACATGACCACTAATGTGAAATTATACTGTGCTGCCTAAACAAGTGAACACTAAAGACAGACCTAGTTCAAATTCCAATTATACTACTTACTCAAGCATGGTACTTAAACTTTCTAGGCCTCAGTGTTTTAATCTATATACTAGATATAATATCATCTCCCATATTTGTTTCTATGAGGATTACATGATATTGCCCACCAAATACTCAGCATAGTGCATGTCTGATGGTATACCCTTTCTTTTCTTTACAATTACATGTAAAAAAATATTATACAACCAGGACAAGGAATGAAGTTCCAATACACGCTATAACATGAATTAACCTATAAAACTTTGCTGAATGAAATAAGTCAGATACAAAAGGACAACAGTTTTATAATTTTACTTTTAGAAGGTAATTAGAATAGGCAAGAATAAAGGTTACCAGGATGTGGAAGGCAGAGGAGTGGAGTGATGTTGTTAAATGGATACAAAGTTTCAGTTTGGAAAACTGAAAAATTTTTGGAAATTCATGATGTGGATGATGGCACAACATTGTGAAGGTGCTCAATGTCACTGAAATGTACTTAATGTCCCTAAAAGAGTTAAAATGGAAAATTTTGTATTATGTATTTTTACCACAAAAAATTTAAACTAATTTAAATGTAAGCCATTGTTTTTGGATTCTTTGTAGTCATATAATCTATCTTATGCTTAGCCATACCAAAGTTCCACTCTCAGTTCTCACTACCAGCATTTCAGACATTAAAAACCTTTTGGTTAATTTTTTTCATAGACAAAAATCATTTGTATAATATGACTGAAAACTCAGATATCTAATGTAAGTACCTAGTCAATAAAAATTCTGGTTCATATCAGTACTTTTTGCTGTGGGAGTCAAGTACAACCTTCTTTTTAATAAGTAACTGTCCCAACTCTGCTTTATTTGTTCATAAGTCAATTCCTCAATAAAACAAAACTTTTTTCCCTATCCTGTAGTTAGTTTATCTTTCTAAGGTATAGCTTCTTGTGTGCATGTGTGTGTGTGTGTGTGTGTGTGTGTGTGTGTGTGTGTGTGTTGTATGCACACACATGCACATGTGTTTGGGGTTGCATGTGGGGTTGGTGGGGCACAGTAGAGGAAAGGGAAACTTTATCAAAGGTATAGTCATTAAGTTACATCTTCTTCTTCCTCTTTTTTCAGATAGCTATTTAACATTTCTTGAGCTCCTGTTGATTAGTTGCCATGATTTCCTATTATGAAAATCATACTACTTATTCCCAAGTAGATTATGTATGCTTAAATATTCAACAATTACCCCATTCATTACAATTTCTATCTGCTTCCCTGATTTTGAAATAAAAATGTACAATCTGCAGTGAATAAAGACCTCCATCAGAATTCTTTGTGGATCAATTACACACAAGTTATTTGTCATGATAAGGTGTACCATTTTCAGTCAAGGTAATATATTGATATGTGCTTGAAAAAATTAAATCCTTTGTGAACACCACCTCGGCAGATCACTTTGTTTCTTAATCATGGTGTTTCCAATTCCTGGCCAGGCATTCTATATTATATTCTTATTTCTATATATTTTTAAAATTCTGAATGTACACGCAATTTGCTTAACAAATACTATATGCTAGAGGCAAGACCCTTAGTACTCTGTAATAGAGAAAATATACAGTATTGCATGGAACCAAAAAGTATTTGAATTTTTTTTCTAGTGATATAATTTTATTATCAAAAATGCTAAATATTAAACCTAATTATTTTCAGAGGAATATATTATTAAATTTTCACTGAATATACTTGGACCAGGAGATTCTATCATTGATTACAAAAATTTATCCATGCTCAACTTTAAAAATCTCTCAGCGAAAAGAGTGCAGCATAAGATCAAATGAAGCTGATCATCAGATGCAGTCATCATTAGGATTCACTTTATCATACTGTTCATTGACATGAACACTTGAGGAAATGTAGCATAATTAAAGAGTGACTAGAGTAAAACTTGGTTCAATAAAAAAGGAAGGCAATGTATTGAAGTGGTTAAAAAATGGTATTGGGAGTCTACATAGGTCACATTCCATAGGAAAACCTGAGATGATTTTCTTGTCCAAGAGTTTTATTTTCTGCTCTCACAAAAGAAGGTAAGTGAAGGAAGTAGGACAGGTCAGCAGAAGCCAGTAAGTTGCTCAGTTAGATATTGGTTTTATTTTGATCCCAAAGGAATGCCCTTGAGCACAAATTGCACCACAGAATCATCCCCACCTAAGTTACGTGGTCATCCCTTTGTAAACCCCTATCATTCAGTCATTGGTAAGATCATTGGGAGGAACAGAAGAAATCAGTCTCAAATAGCACAATTCTCTGAGTTATCACCCCATAGTCATGTCAGCTGGAGGATGGAATTGCCAGCAGAATAAAATGGAACTAGTTACACATCAAAATCTACTACAGGGTCCCATTGTTCTGGCTTTGAATCGCACCCTGTAGCTATTAATCATGAGACACTTCACAAATATTTAAGCTGTTCGCTCTTGGGTGACTTATAAAACTGAGAATTACCCTCATTCCTTAAAGTTCTTTCAAGTGTATAAAAGGTAATAATGCATATACAGCACTTGAGCTGATGATGATAAAGAGTTCAATTAGTAGCTGCTTTAAATTATCCTAAGTGGACTAGAAGGCAGGAATGATAAAAAGAATGGCATGTTTTCTTTCAATAAGACATAATGCTTGGCAAAGTTTCACAAGTAAAGAAATATATTGGGGACCCTGACCAGCAAACTAGTACACAATAAAGACATTCTTGCCCACTTTAGATACCTATGCAATTGCTACATCTCTAGAAACACAGGGATGAACTTCAGTGACCAAGCTCAAGTGGTTGGATAAGTACCATAATTCCCATGGGAGCAGTAGCCTGGTCTCAAAAGTGGAGAATTATTGGCAGAAGTCCCATCACTTATGTAATAGAATGGGAAGGAAAAAAAATGGTGCAGTCCATGAGGTACCTGACAGAATTTATTTGAGAGGGTATGAGATATGTGGTAATTGAGCCGGGGTGTGGGCAAGGCAGCTGATGCACAAGACCGAAGTCCAGTAATAGTAAGGAGGAGTGATGGTGAGAGTGAGCTAAGAGAGAACAGCACTAGTTCCTTAGGAACTACTGCTTCCTCATTCATATTAATCCTACATGTTTGACTAGCTTAAAAGAATAGGTACAGGCTCATAAGAGACATTTATGAATGAAATCAACTTTACTTAAATTCCTAAAGCACTACTCAAGGGTATTAAGATCTATCAGGGAATGAAACACAAATGGGTCACAAGTTCAAAGTCAGTCTCAGCAACTTAGCAAGCCCTAAGCAACTCAGAGATTCCCTGTCTCTAAATAAGATACAAAAAAGGGCTGCAGGTGTAGTTCAGTGGTTAAGTGCCCCTAGATTCAATTGCCAGTAGCTCACAACTCAAAAAAATCTGTCTTATGAACATTCCCTCGCAGTAATAACAGTTTAAATCCATTTGCTAGAGTTAAATTGCTATCTTCCATATCCTTGGAACATTGAAAAATAAGAGTTCCAGAGTTCTTTTGATATTATGCTATACATGAGAATTCATTGAGACAGAAAAAAATCATCTCAACTTTGTGTATTTACAAAACATTGTAGAAACAAAAAAAATCAATGTCGCCTATTATAATGTGGTAATATAAAATTAATTTTATTACAAGAAACAAAAGATTCTTTTGAATATTCAAAATACTTGACATGAATTATATCAGTAACATTTTGATTTCTTTGAGGCAACAACAACAGAGTCTATAGCTTATTTCCAACACAGAATTTATAATTACTCAGAGTTCTCACTTACAAAATAAAGCAATGGAAATACCATGTCTCGCATCACCATCTCTCCCCATTGTCTCACAAAATTTTAAGAATCAATGATACCCATTCTCATAAAGTGTGGTATCTTGGAGACTATCATTAAGAAATTGAAGAGAAACATTTAAAAGCTTAGTTTTAAATTTTTAAACTTCTGTTATAGATATTATGGAAATTTTAAAATGTAACAATGGTTTCAATTTTTCTTAAAATTATCATAAAGGATATAGAGAGAACACTTGTACACTATTGGTGGAGATGTAAATTAATCTAGAAATTATGGAGAATAGTGTAGAGGTTCCTTGAAAAATTTAAAAAGAACTAACATAAGATCCAGCAATCCCACTACTGGGTATATATCCAAAGGAAATGATATCGTTATGCCAAAGAGACCTCTATAGTCTCACCTTTCATTGCTAGTATTATTCACACTATCCAAGAAATGGAAACAATCTAATTGTTCATCATCAGCTGGTGAACACATAAGGAAAATGCAGGACATATATTCAATGGAATACTATTTGACCATAAAAATAATAAAAACCTGTCATTTACAACACAACATATTATTTGTTGTTTATTATATTTAATGAAATAAGTTGGGTACAGAAAGGCAAGCACTGCATAATCTCATTCATACATGGAACCTAAAAAAATTGATCTCATAGAAGTTGAAAGTAAAATGGTGTTTATCAGAGGCTGGGGAGGTGGTGTCAATGAGAAGAGCTTGATCAATGGGTATTACAGTTAGATAGCAGTAAGAAGTTCCGGTATGCTACACTGAATAGTAGGGTGATTATAGATTACAATAATGTACTGCACATTTCAAAAGCCTAGAAAAAAGCATTTTTAAAGATTTCACCATAAAGAAATCATAGACATATGAGGAGATAACTATGTTTAATCTGATTTAAACATTGTACAATATGCATGTGTATCAAAAATTGCATGGTTTCACATTCACAGGTTAAATTTTTATGTTTTTATGTACCAGCTAAGAATGAATTTATAAAAATCATTCTCATGAAAATGAGAATCTATCTATCTATCTCTATCCTGGCAGATATCTAATCAAGTAAGAATGGCCTGCCTCTGTGTAAATCTGAGTTG
Source organism: Sciurus vulgaris (assembly GCF_902686455.1). Lineage (NCBI taxonomy): Eukaryota > Metazoa > Chordata > Mammalia > Rodentia > Sciuridae > Sciurus > Sciurus vulgaris. The sequence goes on along the minus strand of NC_136480.1, from coordinate 32,644,516 downwards.
AAGTCCCAGATCTCTTTGACACAACCGTGACCTAGTATTCCCAATTATCAAATGCAATCATGTCTACCTCTCTAGTTCTCACAGGATTTATGAGAAAATATCAGAAATGAGGTATGAAAATTCTTACAATTCATGGAAAGAGTGATTTTACAAATTTGAGTTAGTTAAATGATTTATTGCTTTAAAAAGCATAAGAATAATAGAATACTTTTATTTGATTTTACCCTCAGGTAATATATTATCTATTGTAATAAACATTAATGAGAATATTAAGAAACAATATGTATTATCACTCACAGAAGAAGGTACAATGTTATGTCTATGGATTTTTTTTTCCACAGTGTAGTAGATTGGCTAAGAACAAGGTAGATTCTGAAGGCAGACCACATGAGTTGATTTCCAACTCTATACTATTTAGTTTTGTGAATTTGACCAAAATCTTAGATTTATCTTTTATAATTTATCATTTGTAAAATGGTGATAAAAGTATCCATCTGATAGGATTTTCAAAAGGATTGCATGGACTCATGGCAGTTACTGTTGGCTGTCAAATCCAAGACCCAATCCCAACCTATTCCTCTACAAAAGCTCAAAAAGTTTGATGACTGATTTCCCAACCCCTCTCACTACTTGGGTGCCAGGTAACAATGCCAGCAAAGGAGACCAACACAGACAACTACTGAAGTTTATAACAAATGTTTTGTTTACCTGCTAAAAGGGGAAAGATGTAGCTGGGACCATCTTTTCTTCCTTTTCTTTAACACAAAATGTGACTTGAGATTGAGACATCTTGCAACTATAAGGACAAGGCCAAGACAATGGAGGAGATGCAGTGAGAAATTATTGTGAACTGAACTAATACAAGCTATCAAACTAATTTGACACACAAAAAAATAAACCATATAAGTGAATGTTATTGCATATTGTCACTTGCAGCTAAAAGTATTTCTAACTGTTACAAGATAAGTATATATAAAATGCTTGGAATAGTCTCTAGCCATTGTAAATGCTAAGGGAGTTTTAGCTCTAAGTATTGTAGCTGTCCCTTGGTATATGAGGAGAATACATTCCAGGACTTCCTGGATCCAACATTTGTGGATGCTCAATTCCTTTATGAAAAAACAATGGTAGATTGTTTGCATAAAACCAATGAGCACCCTCCTATATACTTTATATCTTCTCTAAATTACTTATAATATCTAGCACAATAAAAATACCATATAAATAAGTGCAATATCATATTTTGGGGGAATGACAAGGAGAAAAGACTATGAATATTAAGCACAGAAGCAGTTTTTGAAATTTAAAATTTCTATCTTCAATTGGTTGAATCTACAGATACAGATTCCAGAGATAGAGAGGAACAATTGCATTTTTCAGTTAATATTGCAAGTTATTAACTTCATTCATTAATCTGTGATGTATATTTGTTTAATATCTTGTCTTATAATTTCAACAACTATAATATCATTTAGAATGCACTATAAATCAATCACTACATGATTGATTTGATTTACTGTAGCAAATAATTTGTCTAAATGTCCATATTTGGTACCTACCTTAATTCAAGAGCCAATTATATCTGTTGAGCTCTCCTTGGCGTTCATCAATATATTACTAATTTTCAAGTGTCCTATATTCAAGAAAGTTCTGGAAATAATGTTATAAGATTTTATCATTACTTACTTTTTAATCCAGTTTTTAAACTTGCAATGTTTTGCAATGTTTTTAAATACAAGAATGCCTCTGTGTTTATAAGCCATTTATATTTCTCAATGTCTACAATTAATAATTTTGTGTTTGAATAAAGGTTAAAATACTCTGAAGAACTGTCTTCTACAATATCTATCCTCGATGCAGCAGGGGATACATTTAAATCTAGAAAGAAAATAATAGATAACATGAAATAAAATTCTACAGACTGTAAAAAGTATAAGAAGGTTGCCTTTACAAGTGAAGTAAATAAGTAAATTTCCTAGCTAATTAAAAAAAAGAAACATAAAATCAAACAAACATCCCAGGAAACAACTCATTCAAATTGTGAATCTCTATCTACCTTTCTATTTAAATTCATTTTAGTTTAATTAATGCTTTTGTGTGTGTGTGTGTGTGTGTGCGTGTGTGTGGCGGGGGTGACCAGGGATTGAACTCAGGGGCACTGAAACACTGAGCCCATATTCCTAGCCCTATTTTGTGCTATTTGGAGACTGGGTGTCACTGAATTGCTTAGCCCCCCCCCCCCTTTTTTTTTAACTTCTGCTGAAGTTGGCTTTGAACATGAGATTCTCCTGCCTCAGCCTCCTGAGCCACTGGGACTACAGGCATATGCCACCGCACCCAGATCTCAATTGGTACTCTTGATTTCAATGCCAACTTATCCTATGCACACACATTCAACTCTGCCTATCCATTCACTTTTCACCACTGAGGTAAACACCATTATCATTCTCCAAATTATTTAGGCCTATAATTTGAATGTCATTCTGAACTCTCTTTCCCTATCATCTTACTTCTAACTTATTAGATATTTTTATGTGCTGTTGAAGAAACAAACATATCACAAACATTTTTATTAATTTGATTCTTCATACCGTATTACTTGATGCTTCTTAACCAACATCAATTTTCATAATTTCCAGGCGAACTTTTTTTCTACTTTAAGGATTTGGGTTATACTCTCATCTAAGATTATTCCTTAAAGAAACATGTAAGAATTCAGGGGGCTGGGGAGGTAGCTCAGTCGGTAGGGTGCTTGCCTTGTAAGCACAAGGCCCTGGGTTCTATCCCCAGCACCCCCCCCCAAAAAAAAAAAAAAGAAAAAAAAAGAATTCAGGTAAGATTTCACTCCTGTATTAGTACCTTAACTTCAACATTCTAAGTATTTTTTAAATATTTTTAATAAAACTTAATAAAATTTAAAACTTGGAACTGCCCTAGACCCAACTCCTGAAATCTTTATATTCACTAATTCATGTGACTGGTAGGCTTCTATATATATATACCCTTTTATCTTTGCAGACAGTGATTTTTTTATAATGGTAAATCAAATTCCTGTCACTTCCCATCACACAAAGAATAACACCTCAGAGAGGACTTCCCTAAAATTCCTATTTTAAATTTCCATTTGCCTCCATTATCTTTTGTCCCCTTTATCTGGCTAATTTTTCTTAATAGAAAATTCCCTTGATATTTAATATACTTATTCATTTGATTCTGACTAGACTATAAATATTCTGAGGTCAGGGATCTTGCCCACCTTCCTTACAACTTCCCCCGTGATACCTAGAAAATACAGTAGCCCCACATTCATGAACTCAACAAATGCTATATAATAAAGATAAAGCTTATCTTTCACCTTAATTGTCTTGTCAACATAAATTCTAATAATCGAAAAAAAATTTTGCCATTTTATGCCTGCAAAATTATCTCCAAATGAGAAAGTTAACCCAACTGGAACTCAGACCGGATTATGATTTTAGGATCCCAAGAGAATATTTTCAAATTTTTATAAATAATACAATGCATACTCCTATAGAAAATAAGAAAGAATTATGAAAATGTGATAATATTAACAGTAAGACAAGTTCCGATGAAATACAGCATCATCATTTGTTATGGCAAAATGAACTGTATTGGCTAATCATCACTAATGTCTGAGTCAAAGCTTAAAAGCTATTAAAAAAAATCCAAGAACTGGAATAGCTTAAATTTGAGTAACAGTTACTCTTGGTATGTAGCTGGTTTCTTGTCCTCTTTGATTAACCAGATTCCTGTCATCAGTGAACCATGTAGCATACTGCAGTCTTTCCTGTAGTGGGTAGGTGGTTTTCTGACCATTCCAGGAAGTCATCCTGGGGAAATTCCCAAATTCCCAGACAAAACCAAATCACCCATGTCTTATCTGTCCAGAAATAAAATTTGTGATTAACCTGTAAATGAATCATAGTTTTTTCTGAGTCTGGTTTTCTAGTAAGAAGAGGAAAACTTCTTTGGAAAGGAGAGCTTCCCTCTACAGTGCAGGAATCAATCAAATGGCACAAGTATCCCCAAAGGAAAGGGTGCTTTGTGGGCATTACGTTTTTCAAGTTAAACCTGAGCACAACATGGGATCCAAACAGCCTGGTACAAATTCAGTTTATCCTACTTATGCATTCTTGGACAGTTTATATAACTTTTCTGTACTTCAGTTTCCTTACTGGTAAACTGGTGAGACAATGGAATATTAATAACTATAGTGAAGTTAGGGTTAGGGCTAGGGTTAACATTAGGGTTAGGGAGGGGGGCAAGAATGGAGGAAGAAAGGACTGTTTAGAGGGAAAAGAAGGGTGGAAAGGGTGGGGGGGAAGGGAAAAATAATAGAATGAATCAAACAACATTACCATATGTAAATTTATGATTATACAAATGGTATGCCTTTAACCCATGTACAAACGACAAACAACATGTATCCCATTTGTTTACAATAAAAAAAAACTATAGTGAAAATATATGAATTAAATGGATACAAAGTGCTTAGAGAAGTGTCAGAACACATGGAAGTACTAAACCCTGTGTGTCTTTATTTCCACTTCTATTAAATTGATATAGCATTTACTTGCATAGAATTTTATGAAGCTCACTAATTTAATATAAGTAAAGCCCTTACAACACTAACTGAAATATAGAAAGCACTATGAAATCAACATCATCATTATTATTTGGGCTATAAGTTGGTGCAATTTTTTGAAGAATTGATCTCTCCCTTATCTTCCACTAATTTGATTACTATTTCTTAAGCCCTTTGTATCGCTCCTTTTCTTTTGGTGGTACCCAAGGATATATTCCCTGACCCCAACCTGATCTTTGTTCTCTCTTGGTAATCATCACCTTAATATGTCAATTTCTTTTAGGAAGATAACTTCTTAAGTTTAACCAATAGCCCAGGACTCTCCGAGGAACTCCAGACTTAGCTGGACATCAATGTTCCTTAAACATTCATGCTGTTTCCTCCTCTTTATTCTTTATTATTTGTTATTTTATTATCTACTTTAACTTCTCACCTCATCAGCCTTCACATTAAATTACCAAATCCTATTGATTATGATTCACAATAAATTTTGTAAGCAACCCCTCCCTTCTACTTTCCAGAACAGTGAGAGAAAAAAATTCTGATGTTATAAGCCACATTGTTTTGTGATAATATGTATCAGTGGCCACAGGAAACTAATACAGAGAGTATGAATATAGCAATTTTGTTTATCCATTTATCAATTGATGAAAATTTCAGTTGTTTTCTACTTTTGGCAAATATGATTAATGTAGCTATTAACATACATGTAGATCTATGATCCATTTAAGTTAATGTTTTAAAAGGCATGAAGGTTAGGTTGAGGTTCTCTTTATTTTTAACATATGAATATTCAATTGCTCCAGCACCACTTTTTGAAACGACTATATCCTTCCTGCATTATACTGATTTCACATCTTTGTCCAATTAGCTACACTGTACTTGCATGGTGCCCTTTCTAGGTTCTCCATTCTGTTCCATTGATCTGTATCATGAAGTCCTAAAAATCTTGAAATCAAGTGCAGTGATTCCTCTTACTTCATTCTTCTTTTTGGATCTGTTTTAAATATTCTAGTTCCTTTACTTTTCCATATAAGTTCTAGAATAATCTAATCCATATTTACAAAAAACTCTTGCTGGATAAACCACAAGGTTTTAAAAAACTACTTTTATGTGAATAACTACCAAATGCAAATCTCCAAGACAACTCCTTATCTCTAACCACCCACCTGAGGATTACACTTGGCTGTTTGGCTTTGAATTAATTTTGAGACGCTCATTACGTCTTCAAGTTTATTCTGTAGTCTTCCCTCATCATAATAAATGATATCACTACTTATCCAGCTGTTCAAGCCAAAAGACTATTCTACAAAAGTGAATGTCTTTCAATTTACACACATGCTTTTCAGAATACATCTTTCATTAGCTTAGAAACATTTCATTTTTAAAAACCTCTTAACAGTAATACCCAAAGTCCTTACTTAAAGCCCACAAAACCCTTTTATTAACCACTCTAACTCTTCATGATACTACAAGCAAGGAAAGCAAGGTGACTGAGATTTAAGGGGGCCCTCATTGCATTTGTTAGTGAGTACATCCTTAAACGTTGCCTTTTTGGAGTCTCATTTATCCACCATGGTTCTATACCTGGGTTTCAACTTTTTCCTGCCTTACAGCCTTGCCTAGACATCACCACTGTCAGACAAGCTTTACTGTCCCATGTTTTATGACTAACAACTTTTTGTCATTTGGGACCCTGTTCAGGCTTTAAGTACCTTATCTACATTTACAACAATAATAGTTAAGATTTATTTACCTCACATTGAAATGGGCCTATTTGAAGCCCATTACTTAAATTTAATCCTCACAACAACTCTTTTTGTTGAACACAATCGGCATCTCCATTTCACAGAAAAGTTAACTGGTACAGAGAAAGAAGCTAAGTAAATTGCTCAGGGACTCACAGCTACAACTAAAGATTCCACCAGAAAACAACCTAAGTGATTTGATTTCAAAAACAGGAGCAACACTAGTTTATTTCCTTTAGGGCCCTTACTATCTGAAAGTCTCATTTATTTGCATACTTTTTCTCATTAAAATATGAGCTCCATGAAGCAACTTTGTTTGTCTTTAATGTTGTCTTATCAAACCTAGCTGGACCTAGCTATACCTAGTGATCCATAACAGGCACTGAATGAATGCATTTAGAAAGACAAATGTGACCCCCATATAACTTACTTAAAAGTACTTATATTTGAAAGTCTCGGAAGTATATAAGTAACAAAGAATCTTCAAGGAAAAATGTGCTGCTTAGCACTTTTAGAAGAATAGTGCATGGCTACTTCCCTTTTAAATAATCTCGGTATATAAATGTGCTTAGTTCTTTGATAAATCGACTTTTCTGTAGTGGCAAATATGTGCTATCAACATTCCATTCAAACACACGTTGAAAAGTGTTTTCGACCTTGGGCTGCTTTCTCCTGGGGTTTGAGTCATTTACTTCCTGTCTGGTTGTTTAAATCTTTGCAGTCTTTGTAGCTCCTTGGACCTACTGCTCCGTGCACCCCCAGTTCTTGGCTGAGTTTTCCTCTGTGACGTCTATATTTCACAGCAGGCAAGTGTTCTGATGGTCTAAAGTTCTAACTCTGACATCACCTTAAGTGTAAAGAATTCCTTGAGGGTCCTCCTCCTGGCTCCTCTTGGCTTGCACTGTCCGAGGGCATCTCGAGAATGTGCGGTGCTCCACCAGCGTGAGTCCTTTCCCTGGGGCCAACGGTTAGCAGTAGGACTCTACAGGAGCGATGGAGAGGACGGTGGACGGCCAGGAGAGCCTGGTCTTGTTGGCTCCCGCCACAACTGGGCATTACTGCCCCCAACAAATAGTTCACTAAATACTCTATAAGGACGGCGGGAGAGTACCTGAAAGGAACAAAAAGTGCCGGTCAGGAGCCTGTCAGCCTGGAGGACACACCAGGTTGCCACCCTTCAAGCTCTCCCTTGCGTTAGTAGCGCAAAAGTGGGCATGCATGCAGCCATGCGCCTGCGCGGAGGCCTAGGTCCCAGCCTTCCTCACGTCGCAACTCCCCGCTGCACGCCTAGTGCGCAGCCCTACGCATGCGCACTGCGCACACACAACGCGAACGCAGGCGTGGGGAGAGCGGCTGTGCGGGCATGGCGGCGGACACTGTAGTGTGCTCGTTCCGCGGTGTGGTGGTGGCTGACAGAGAGGAGAGTAACCATAGCGAGGATGATGGCTGGCAGATGGGGTACCTTGACTCAACCTCCCTGGTAGGACCAGGGCCTTGTGTGTACGGTTTTCGAAGGCGAGGCCCCGCCCAGAAGCTTCTTTCCTCCTTTGGGTGTTCCCCTTTTCATCTGGGTTTCTAAGTTCGGGCGTTTGGACTGAAGCAAACCCCTCATTTTTCCTTCCGTTCCCCAGATGTGGTTTTCACGGCTGCACTGCTTTGGCTCTCAGGCAGCTCCTTGCTCAGGTTCAGACCTGCCCTTGCCCCTCACTGCACAAGCTGTGCCTGTGGACCAGACCTGACAGCTGTGTCCTCATCAGATGCCACTGTTTCCTGACCTGGGAATGGAAACACGATTAACATGGAGTTAAACTTTCTGCCTTTCTTTAGAAATTAAAAAGGCTGTTGCCTACAGAAGAAAAGAAAGAAACGTTTAAGAAGGCATTGACCACTTGAGATACTTCCTTAGTGGAGGAGCTCCTGGATTCTGGTGAGTGTTAAGGGGTAAAGTCAACTGAACACAGTCTTCTAAGTTCACAAGCACACCTTGTTTCAAGAGGCTCCTGCTGCTTTTCTAATGAAAACGCAATCGTTGTTTATGTATTCGTCGTTCTAAATATCTTAGTTGACTTTGAGTTCTGCCCGCCTTAATTTTTTTTGCCTTCACATTGCTTGCGGAAGAGGGCTTTTAGGACTAATCCTACCCCACCCTGAGTTTTCTTTTTCAGCATTTACTTTACTGTATTTTATATTTCTCAAGAATTGTTTCTAGTTGTATACATTGTAGTTTTTTTGTTGTTGTTGTTTTCTCTCCTGTATTTTTCCTTTTGTTGGGATGAGGCATGAGCTTAGACATTATAAAAAAAAAAATGCCTTGAATATTTGGTCCAGCTTTATTGCCTATTCAGTGTAGTTCCTTAGGAAAATTACTTAAACTTGTGGAGATTTGTTTATGTAAAACATCATGATTCTGTTCTGGGTTCCATTTTGCTTTTCTGTGAATTAAATATTTTTTTAATTTACCTTCATATGCAAATGTAAATTGTTGACTGATGGTTGAAATTACGCAAAAATATAACAGATATTTACCATCTAGTTATAGCTACAAAACATTCACACAAAATAGATGAAATTGTATATAGCAAAATGATTTTCTTCTGTGTTAGAGATGATACATGGTTTGGTAGAAAGTAAAATCTTTTGGAAACAAATCAGATCAGTCTTTTTCTAACTAACTCTGCCCCTCAATAGCTCTATAATCTTGACTCAGGTACACACATTCCTAACCTTCAATTTCTTCCCTTGTAAAACGAGGATGCGTTTATATAAAGGGTTGTTGGGGAGACAGGGAATTGAAATGAGAAAATGTGTAAATTAAAGATGTAGAACATATAAACAATAAACAAATGTTTGTTATTATAAGCGAATGAAAAGGACGTTGGACTTGGTGGTCAGGTGGTGGAACTTAGGTTTCTACTTGAAGAATGAAACTGAATGAAATTTGAATAAGGAGAAAGAGGCCAGAATAACTAATATGAATGCATGTATAGTGTTTTTAGTGTTGGTTGGGAAAGAATAGGCAGAAATTTTTTTAGAAAAGAAAATTTGTTCTTGGAATAGTGGGATGAGATACAATGAAGGTGATAGAGGCTCTTGAAGAATTAGAACTCGATATGATTGATAGCAAATATGGGTTTTTGAGTCCTTTGAAAGAGCCTACTGCTAAGTATTTAGTCAACAATTTGAGATTTGGCTTTACTTACAAAATATTGAAAGGTCATAAAAAAACAAAAACAAATACATAGGTATAAAGTGGAAAGATATGTTACCTTTTTGTCCCCACTCACACACCCTTAATGCTGTTTTGGGGTATTTTATTCTACATGTCCTCATTTAACTCTTTTTTTTTTTTTTAATAAGCAAATGGGATACATGCTCTTTCTCTGTACATGGAGTCAAGGCATACCATTTGTGTAATCATAAATTTACATAGGGTAATGTTGTTTGATTCATTCTGTTATTTTTTTCCTTCCCCCCCACCTCTCCCACCCCTCTTTGCCCTCTATACAGTCCTTCCTTCCTCCATTCTTGCCACCCTCCTTAACCCTAACCCTAAACCTAACCCTAACCCTAACACTAACCCCTCCCACCCCCATTATATGTCCTCATCCACTTATCAGTGAGATCATTCGTTCTTTAGTTTTTTGAGATTGGCTTATTTCACTTAGCATGATATTCTCCAATTTCATCCATTTGCCTGCAAATGCCATTTAACTCTTTTAAAACTATTTCTATTATTTTGTCTTTCAAAGTCATTTTTGTTTTTGAAACATATTTCGATACCAGTCAAAACCTTTAATTTAAAAATGAAATTGTGCCAGGTGAGGTGGCACAATTATACAATCCCAGGGACTCCAGGAATGAAGCAGGAGGATCAAGTTCAAAGCCATCCTCAGAAATGTAGCAAGGCCTTAAACAATTCAGTGAGACCCTGTATCTAAATAAAATATAAAAAAGGGCCAGGGATGTGGCTCAGTGGTTAAATGGTTAAGTGCCTGATATTTAAAAAACAAAGGAACAGTCATTTTTAAGTTTGAAGTTGTCTCAAGTGTTTGTCCTTTTGCCGTATACTAATATTTTTAGTTCTTCATGAAGTATTTTACATATTCAAGAAAGGTATACAAACACCCCACACAGAGATGATCACTTTCCTACATTTGATGCATATCATTCCTATGAATATCTTTATAGTTTTATGATATAAGTATATATCCTAAACAATGTAGTTATTTTGAATATTTTGAACTATATAGTATATTGTATTAATTCTTATGAGATACTTGCTTTAAACACTATACCTAGAACTTAATTTTAATATTAGAAGTGATGATTAGTAAGAATTTTTATATCAAATTCCTTATTTATTTTTGTTTCATATCTTTTCCTTTTTCTACATTTACTATCAAAATTCAAACAGTATTGTCAATAAGAAAATAATTGGAAAGTTATTTTTTTCTGAACTCATTCATATGCTTTCAGTTGTAGCAATTTATAGAGGAAAATTTAAGAGTCGACAAGTTGGGATAGCATTTTATGTATGTACTGAGATGGTTAAATATTTTTTCCTTTCAGTGTTTTTCATCTGCCTTATACCAGTTAAAGTAAGACAATCAGGGATTAGAGATATATAGTTTTTCAGTAACTTAGTATTTCAGCAGACAAAAGTGATCCCTGCCCTATGTTTATATTTTCTTGGTGATATTTTCTTCCATCTTTGCAAGTGGAATATATCAGAGCCAAAGACAAAATCTGTAAATTATACAGTGTTAAAGCCAAGTTGATATTCAGTGGTGCTTCATATGCAAGTTTTCCTTCTTTGAAACAAAAATGTTTTCCTTATTGAGATTTGCAAATTCTACTTAGGTTGAAGAGAGAGATTGCCATTTAAATCTCTATCTCCTTATAGAAAAGGTTTTACCTAAGTGTAATGGATTGTGTTCATTGCCTTACTGTATCCTTAGTCTTATATTATATCTTTTATGCTCTTCCACAGTCCTAAAACAATTCAGTCTTTTTGTATATAACCAAACTGATCAACATTATTACAAAAACATAATTTCAAGGTAGAACCTTATAGTCATTTTTTATTTGTTCTTTTTGTCACCCCTTGTCAAAGTAATGTTAAATTCTGATGATCCTACCTTTGATGTCCTTTTGTTATACACACCCCTTCCCCACCCTGCTCATGCCTGTGTGCCCTCTCTCTCCCTGTCTCTCTCTGTCCCCTTCCCTTCCTTCCCCTCTCTCTCTCTCCCTTCCCCCCTCACCCCTTTCCCTCTCCCTTTCTGTTCCTCTTCCTCTCCCTCTCCCTCTTTCCCCTGCCCTTAGTTTGATGTTCATAAATTGGTCTCACTGCATCCTGTCCTATTCTCTACAGCGATAATATCTGTGTTTTCTTTTAATACAGATAGAATGATGTTAATCCCTGGATCACTAAATATAGTTTTTATTTCATAACAGAGGTTTCATACTCTAACCCTAAACTATCTTTTTAGCTTCATGTTTGATCTGTTCACCCATGGGTAAGTTTTGTGTTTAAGAGAAAGTTAGGATATCTTAGGATAATATGTGGTATTTGCAATCTTAGATATGGCCCAAGTTTAATATTCTAATTTAAAAAACATATTCCCTATCTGAAACCTTTCCCAACTCCCCCAGAGAGAAAAAAGTGGCATCAAAAAACCTATTATACTATAAACTATTTCATATTGATAGTCAGGTCAAGTCTCAGAACATAGTGCCTATAATGAAACTTAAGTTAGCAAATTTATCAGTCACAATATTATTATTTTTCTAAGGCCATTATTACCAAGAAAACCTCTTATATAATAAACTATATTTTGTATGTCTCTATGCGTATATATGTTACGCACACTGCAGTTTTTGACTGTCTTGTTTTTGTCTTGTTTTTGATGGTGGGATTTTTAAAAGCTTGTTTTTGTGTTGATAGGCATTAGTGTACATTCCAGCTTTCGATGTGGATGGACCCCTCTGATGTATGCTGCTAGCATTGCCAATGTAGAGATGGTTCAGCTCCTTTTGGACAGAAGTGCTAATGCAAGCTTTGATAAGGGTAAAGTGCTTGAGAAAACTGAACTGGTTATGTCTGATGTGATTCTCTTAATCCCAAACAGCCATTAGGTAAGGAGGAAAAAGTTAAAGCAGTTTGGAAAATAACCTATTAGTTGAATTGTATAAATAATCTGCACAATCAAATTAGAAGGCTAATTTGAAAAACTCCTTGCACAAAGGTAGATTCTAGATATGTTTTCTTTATAGCATATAGGTATGTACTTGTACCTTCTATAGTAGAAAATTTGACTGTTTTTAAAGAAAAAGTATGTTGAAAAAATCAAAAGACTGATAATTTTTGGAAAAGTACTTGAAAATCAGTTTATGAAATTGTAAACTCAACTTTGAATTATATCACGTAAAGTTGTTTCAAAAGTAGTTTATTTAATATTTATTTCTGTTTTTGTTAGTAAATGATTTCCACTCAGTAGTGCTTTGAATGTTCTTAAAGAACAAAAGTATATATTTTCAAATCTAATTTGTTATATTGATTTAGCAAATCACTTTTTTTTTTTTTTTTTTTTTTTTTTTTTTTTTTTGCAGTCCTGGCAATTAAAGCCAGAGTGCTCTACCATTGAGCAACATCCTCGGTCCTTTATATTGTTTTATTTTGTGAGAAGGTGTCACCTAGGTGCCAAGGCTGGCCTGAAACTTTAGATCCTCTTGCCTCAACCTGCAAGTCACTGGGATTATACACATGTGTACCTGGTTTAACTTGTTTTTAATAGGTAGTTGAATTCACTTCATGATTAAGGTATAGTTGTTATTTTAAAGTTAAATTTCACATTCTTTTTTGTATGTACGTTAGGTACTTGTAAAATCCTCCCTGTTGTTTTTTATATATTTTCAAAATATATATATTTTCTCTTAGTTTCACATTTAAGAAGGTTTTTCATTTTTTTGTTTAAGAATATCATTCAATGAAATCTATATTTAAGAATGGCACTTTTGAAAGGATAGAAAATATTTTGCTCAAAAACTTCTTTTTCTGCTTCTTGTAATTGAAGGAATACTTACAGTTATAAAACACTTCATTTTTTTTATAATGTACACATAAATGCTTTTATGTGTCTTTGATAGCACAAGTCAGGTAAAGAGGGTAGGCATTAATTTCATACTTATAATTTAGATCTAATGAGATATTAAGACATTGCTGAACTCACAGTTTTTTAGTCACAGAACTGGTAGTAGAATTTTATGGCTATAGTGACCTCTTTTGAATTTCTGGGCTCTTAATTAAGAAATTGGTTTTGCTTTTATTCTGTCTACCCTCTTTCCCATTGATACCATAGGAACTAAGGGAAGAATAGTTTCAGGGAAAAGAGTGAGTTTAGAGAGATTAAGTAGACCAGGACTGAAAAGGAAACAATGGATGTCGTCATTGTATCTGTTTCATTAGGGAGGTTATAAGATAGATTTCAAGATCTGTCCATGGGTGAGAAGTAAAGAAGTGAAACCAGAGTGTACAGCTCATTTTCTAATCAGAAGTTGAGCCAGGAAAATTTTAATCTACCAAAAACTGTTTGTATTCAGGCAGTGTTGCAGAGTCATATGCTTCACCACTTCATTCTCTTGAGGAAAGAGAATAAGGGAAGTTAAGAAGTGTACTGTACGTAAAATAAGAGGAGGAAAGGGATCCATCCTTGATCTCATGTTTTGGTGAATTAATCTTATGAGTGAGATTTCAGGAGATTTTGTAGAATTGGAGAGTGCAAAAAAACATAGAATATTTTAAAGGTAAATAAGTCAATTAGATATACTTTCTAAAGTACGAGGACTTTTTCTTGCTTGGTTATTGTAGCTAAGCAGACTGTTTTGATGACCACATGTTCTGCTTGTGGCTCTGAAGAACAGATCTTGAAGTGTGTAGAGCTGCTACTTTCAAGAAATGCTGATCCAAACGTAACTTGTAGGTAAGAACCTTACTGTTGGTTCAACATGTTGAAGATACTTTTATCATCCTGTTAAACACTTCATAATATGAATTTTTAAAAATCATAAACAATGTTTGTTTACTTGGCCAAATACTTGATGGATGAAATTAGGTCATAATTTCCTAGTTCCAATTATAGGAGTACCAAGAGAAGTCAACCTTTCACTTTTACTTTTAAGAGGAATATTGTAGACATTTAGACAGAAAAGGAAGAGAATTCATCAAACAATGATTTTCTGTGAATACACTCAAAAGAATATGATGATTGAGCTATCGAAGTAAAACATATTAAGTACTTTCTCTGTAACAAGTTTTACACAAATATTATGAAAGCATATTCAAATGTTTCTATTTGCCAGAAGACTTTAGCAATTAATTATACATAGAAAACAAACAACAAATGTATCTTGCATCTGTTGAAATAGCTATAGTAATAAAAATGAATATTTTATATGTCTTTAGGTTATTCCCAGTTGAAAAAAATTTTGCTCTAACTGGAGTGATTTCAAGGGTGGTCTGTTCTGCTGCCCAGGGGCCATTTGGCAATGTCTAAAAGGATTTTTGATTGTCACACCTTTAAGACATTATTAGCATTTAGTGGATTAGGCCAAAGGGGCTGTTAAATCTTCTATAGTGTGTGGGACAGCCCTCCAAAGAATACAAAACCCAAAATGACAAAGTTTGAGAAATCCTGATTTAGTATGAAAAAGGCCAAGACTTATACAGCAATCAGTATTTAAACAAATAAAGATTAAAAATAACTGGAAAAAATTCTATCTACATATTGTTAGCACATCAATTCACAGGAATTTTAATTCTGGCATTTATGATACCCCTAATGAGGTATAACTTTTGAATCCAGTTGCACCTTAAAATCAGGGCATGTACTTCAGGACACTAGCTGAAATACACTTCCAGATGTGTTGTGATTTTGATTTATATGTTTTGAAGTAGCATAAGATAAGACATGCCTCTCTGGGTTCAATGGAAAATTAGTTTTTATTGATGTACCTCAGTTTTCAAAATTTCTTTTACTCTTCTCCAAGATATTATAGGTAGTCAAGTCTTTACCATTTCACTCACTTACCATCTTCTAAATTCTGAATGTGAAATTAAGCAAGCCATTATCATAGGTATTAGACTATTTTTCCTCTCAAGAAGTATATGATATCTTTCAGATACATAGGATGTATCTGGAAAAAGATTTCATTTGAATTAAAATAACATGATTAGTATCTCATGATAAAATCTATAAAGCAATCATAATGTAAGGCAATTTTAAAACTGAAAAGCTAGTGAATTTGAAGCAGTACAAGATTTAGACTGGTATGTAATCAAATAAAATACATAATTTCACAGCATCTTAAAGAAAGCAATCTATTAACAGATATGAGAAATAACTTCAGAAATAAACTTCCAGCTACTTTGTCTTTTTTAATGTTCAAAACTTGAACCAATACAGTTACTGAATTGTGTTTTCTTCATAGTCCTGAAAAGAAAATACCTCATGGCAAATAGGAATTTTTAACCTTCAGATTTTATGAGGATAGCAATAAGTGAATATAGAGTGGAGTAGGGATCACATACATAAATGTGAAAGAGAAAAATATCTCAAGGCTCAAGAATACAGTGAAATTGGGGGAATTGTATGGACAAATTATATTATTACTATGTTTCATGTAAAATGTGCCAAAAGATACATTAGGGAACCACTATTCCGATATCAGGGAGAAAAACACTTCTTTAGATGAATTTCCTTTCATTTTGTTGACATTCCCTTCTGCTGAGCAACTCTTTTGCTGAGTAAAATAACCTTTCAAGAAAAATAGCACAAGTGAAGAGTTGGTGATGCAGCTTGTAGTTTTCATGAAAGCTGCATGGCCATATACTTACTTGTTGCAAAAGGCATTAAACACAGTCTTTTCTCATAAAGTGAAACTAATAGCAATCTTAGTGGTCAGTAGACTAGAGGCTGAAGTTCCAGTTCTGATATGTAAAAGTAGCATGGAAACTATTCATTCTGTGGAAAAAGTTCAAAAGATAGGGTCTTAGTTTGTAGATAATATAGGGGAAATAAATGAGGATTTACTTGTGTTTGGAACAAAAGGCCAGTTCTAGGGGTTTGTAGAAAATGAATTACTTGATTCATATTACTTGGTTCCATTTGTACTAAAAGCCAGTAAATAGAACAATTAGAAAAATTAAAATTAATTAAGAGGAACCTGTTGAATTTCCTATACTTAATTAATTAGAAATCTTTCTGAAATGGTACTGAGAAAATTCTGTAATAGTTTTCAAAATTGTATATAACTTAAATACATGAAATACTTACATTTTATACAGTTAGATCAGTTTTGAATAAAGCATTTAGTTTTGTAACTCACATCTAATTTGTTATTAAGTTCACCAATTGAATTAATAATTTGAATTATTTTTTTAATTTCTAGAACTTGTTAAAATTTTGGTATCACTTTATAATTCATTATTCCCTGAAAATATTTTTAAGGTTTCATTTAAAATTTCTTTAGGTAGACTGGGTGGAACACATCTGTAATCCCAGCAGCTCAGTAGGCTGAGCCAGGAGTATCAATTCAAAGCCAGCCTTAGCAATGGCAAGGCACTAAGCAACTCAGTGAGACCCTGTCTCTAAATAAAATAGAAACTAGGACTGGGATATGACTCAGTGGTGGAGTACCCCTTCATTCAATTCCCCAGTAACCCCCCAATTTTTCTTTAATATGTTAAACATATCTAGATGGAGCATTTCCAATTTCTGTAAGGTTATTTCTGTCAGTAATGGGTATGATGCTTCTCATTCATGCCTAGGTGCTAGTCATTAGATTTAAAGTCTGAATAGAGGACTAACTATGAGTCCTACGAGGTTCCATTAAACAGAATTTTATATATTTTAAAAACACGCTTTGAGTACTGTGGGTCCATGACTCATGTAATCTTACATTTGGGATTGTGGTTCTCGGCCATTTTGGAGTATACAACATGAAGAGCTGGGTTATTTCTGATTTATCCTTACCCTGAAGATATAGCCCTTTAAGTCTCAGCTGAATTTGTCTTAAGTATGGATTATCAAGCTCTCTACCTTGTATAGGCCCAGAGCTTTCAGTTTTATTCTCCATGGTATATAAGTCACAAAAATCAACTGTGGTTCATTTTCCCATTTTAACTTTTACATGGTGTCAGGGAAAAAAACAAATGTGAATGCACACTTTATGTCTCTGGCTTTTTGCTATCTAGATTTTGCTTCCTTGGTATCTTAATTCTGTGGTTTCTAAGAAATTGAAATTTGGTTTCATTCAGCTCTTTTGTATGCCTTAAAATTTTGAACCGAATTTTGTTCTTTCTATTTATTACTAGAAATAAAATTCAGTTTTTTGGACATTTTTGAATATTTATTTATAATTATTTTGTCTATGTCAGCTCTATTATGTTTTCCCTGGAGTTTTCTTTTTTTCAAATTTTATTTAAAATCTCTTTGGAAATAACATTAATTTAGTATTTCATGATAGACTTTCCATAATTAGTACATAGGAATATAGCTTGTTCTTTTAATTGTATTTTCATTTATTATTTTCATTTTCCCTGCTTTGGGACTAATAGTAAAGAGCTGGCAACTCAAAATCTATTTTTAAGTATAACTCTCTAGGACACAAATCATATCTTTTGTTTCTCTTAGATCTTTCTACACAAGATACTTAGCACAGTATACTGTGTCAAGCCAGTATGGCAATTTACTGGTTTATTTATTTTGGCTTTAGGCTTTTTCTTTGAGGGGGTTATGTTTTTTGTTTTTAAATTAAATTTTAGTTGAATACCAAGCCCCATGTTAATTGTTTTTAAATATTATCTAAATAATTCTTATAACTCAGGGGTAGAAATTATTTGTACAGAACAGAAACAGTGTGCTCAAATATGTAAGTGCCTTTGAATGTAGCAGAAATGTGATAAGGATATTTACAATAATTTAATCCAAACATCATCTGCCAGTAGTATGTACTTATATTTCCCATCATTTTTACCTATATTTAGGAGTTTACAATGCAAACCAGTTAAACAGCATGACTTTTCTAGTTGTTGTAAAACACATATTTGTGTCAAATTGCCTATATCTGAGTATTTTGATTGTTTTTACTATCTTTTTCTGTAAATCGTAGTAGATGGAGGAATATTTTGTAAACTTGAATATTTATAATTATTCAAATTTAAATATTTGTGAACTGTAGTAGGTATTTGAGTATTTAAAGTCTGCAAACTGGATAAACAGAAAACAGAAAAATGTTTTCATTTAATTTAGCTTAATTATATTTAGGCCTGAAAACAAAGTGGCCTTGATTAAGTTATTTGGGAATTGGCATTTATGATGTGGTGTGACTTACTATTTATTTTCTTTTTATATTGATAATGCAGTAAAATTGGTATTATAAGTTAAAATCAAGAAGGCCTGTATTAGATTACTGGATACACAACATAGTGTGAAACACATCATGAATGGAGTTGGCATTCTTCTTGTTAAGATTAATAATAAAGCTGGAAATATTGTATGTAATTAACATTTGCTTTTTGTGAGGTTTTTTTCCTTCTAGCTCACTGAAAACTTTTTGTGTCTTAAAAAAAGAAAAGATTTCTTTATATTTAGTAGGCAATTTTTCTAGCATAGTAGTTTGTTATTTTTAGTTGTTCAGTCATGAGATAAGGGGTTTATAAAACTTTATGATGTTTTAATTTCAATAGCTGTTTTATTACCATTGATTAAATAGCACATATTAACTGATGCCCAAGATTTTGACCTAATAACTGTGTAAGTTGTAACATTGTTGAATGTTATTGCCTATTTTAAGAAACAGAAGATGCCTTGTGAAAAATGTTGCTTTCTTTCTTAGAATATAAATTTGGTTGCAAATATCACTATAGCAGCTTGGTAGATTTACAGTATTGATTTCAATACTAACTTTTTAAAAATTTATTTGTTTTGATTCATTGCACACAAATGGAGTACAACTGTTTCTCTGGTTGTACATGAAGTAGAGTCACACCATTTGTGTAATCATACATGTACATAGGATGTTGCTGTTTGTCTCAGTCTGTTATTTTTCCTACCCCCTACCCCTCTTTTTTCCTCTATACAATGCATCCTTCCTTCATTCAAAGAACTCAAAAAACTTTACACCAAGAATACAAATCGCCCAATCAATAAAAGGGCTAAGTAAATGAGTAGACACTTCACAGAATTTCTCAAAGCAATAAACAGATATATGAAAAAATGTTCAACATCTCTGGTAATAAGAGAAATGCAAATCAAAACTACCCTAAAAGTCCATCTCACCCCAATGAGATGGCTATTAGAGTGATTGTTATAAAGAATACAAGCAACAATAGGTGTTGGTGAGGATGTGGGGAAAAAGGTACACTTATACATTGCTGGTGAGGTTGCAAATTAATGCAGCCACTCTGGAAAGCAGTGTGGAAGTTCCTTAGGAAACTTGGAATGGAACCACCATTTGGACCAGCTGTCCCACTCCTTGACCTATACCCAAAGCACTTAAAATCAGGATACTACAGTGATGCAACCACATCAATATTCATAGCTGCTCAATTCACAATAGATAGATTATGGAACCAACCTAGATGCACTTCAGTTGATGAATGAATAAAGAAAGTGTGGTGTAGATACACAATGGAATATTACTCAGCCATAAAGAAGAATAAAATTATGGCATTTGTAGGTAAATGGATGCAGTTGGAGAATATCATGCCAATTGAGATAAGCCAATCCCCAAAAAACAAGCAGATGATGATACCTACTTGTCTACTAATTGTAGGTAAATATGTGACATCTTTTTTCTGAAAATATGGGCAGAAATATTCATTCAGAAAGTTTTTTAAAATTACTGGAAATTGTCATTTATTTTGTGATTTTCTTCCTGTCCTTTTTAAATGTATATAGTCAATACATTTTGTCACAGAATATTAAAATAATATGTAATTTCATTAGTAAGGCATGAGCCTTCCTTGGTGAAACAAATTTCCTGAATTTTTTTTAATCTCAGAGATATCTGCTTTAATCATGTTGGCCAATGATTTCATTCTTTTTTTTTAAATTACATACAAACACACACATGCACAGTTCTTTTCACTCAGAAATGTGTTTGCATCTTTCTTTGTCAGTAGTAGTTAGTAGTATTTGCATTCTTGTGTCATATGGTAGTTGAAGTGGTGTCTCATGAGTCAGACTGTCAAGATTTCAATCCCAGCTTTATTTTTTACTAGCTCTGTAATTTGAACAAGTTATTCATTTGTTCAGTTTAATTCTTATAATAGAGAGATAAAAATATCACTCACTTCATAAAGGTGTTTTGTACTTAAAACAGTACCCAGCAACAGAGTAAGCCTTAAAATATTTGCCTTAACAATGAGGATGATGACATTTTGGAGCATATTATGTAAGTCTTGTAGAAATTGAAATGCTGAAAAATTTTTTACATTTAAAATCTTATTAGTTACATCCAAATAGTCCCCTAAATTTTTTTTTTTTACTTTACAGTGTAAAACATGTGAGAGAGCATCTATTTTTTGCATCCCTTCAACATATTAAACTGTGGTTTTATCAATCTGGTAGATAAAAATGAGCATGTGATGGTATTGGGTTGTTCTTTTTCTGTGAGGAATTTGCTGGGGATCAAACCCAGGGCCTCAAGTGTACTAGGCAAGTGCTACACCATTGACATACATCTGCATCTTGAGCATTTTCATAGTTTTTATTTTCTGATTTTCAGTTTATTAAAATATCTTTCCTTATATTACCAACTTTTAAATATATATATTTATAAATTGTCTGTGCTCATCTTTTAATTTACCTCTATTTTCCTTATATGTTGGAACTGACTTTATCTTTGTTAAGCAATTTTATATATTTGTAGTGACAAATACCTTAGGGTTACTTTGCATATTTCAAGCATAGCATTAACATGGCTATTCACATACCTGGAAATCAACCTGATTCTTTTGAAAGCAAAAAATGAACAGGACAAAGTTAAGAAAAACTATAGACAAAAAAGTCTTGACAACTACTTCTTCAAAACACATCTGCATCATGTCAGTTTAAGACCTGACTTCCTTAGCAAGACTCCTAAAGCATAAGAATTAAAATTAAGATTCAATAAATGGGATGGATTCAAACTTAAAAGCTTCTTCTTAGCAAAGGAAACTGAATAATCTGAAGACAGAGACTACAGAATAGGAGAAAATCTTTACCACGTGCACCTCAGAGCACTTATCTCCAGGATATACAAAGAACTCAAAAAACTTAACAGCAAATAAAAAAAACAAAAACAAAAACCCACAAATAACCCAATCATAAATGGGCTAAGAAACTGAACAGACACTTCACAGAAGAAATACAGTCAACAAAAGTATGAAAAAATGCTTATCGTCTTCAACAATTAAAGTAATGCTAATCAAAACTATTCTAATATTTCATCTCACTCCAGTCCAAATGGCAATTATCAAGAATACAAGCAATAATAAGTTTTGGCAAGGATGTGGGAAAAAAGATACACTCCTACTATGCTGGTAGGACTGCAGACTGGGGTACAACCATTATGGAAAGCAGTATGGAGACAACTCAGAAAACTTGGAATAGAACTACCAATTGACCTACTTATGCAACTCCTCTGTTTATATCCAGAGGACTTAAAATCAGCATACAATAGTGATGTAGCCACATCAGTGTTTATAACAACTCAATTTACAATAGCTACACTATGGAACCAAACTAGGTGTCCTTCAACAGATGAATGGATAAAGGAAATGCTAATATATATGCAATGAAATATTACTCTGCCTTGAAAAAAGAATGAAATTATGGCATTTGCAGACATCTTATAGAATTTTTATTGTTATGTGTGTGGAAGATCTGTTTATGGTTTTATTATTTATGCTTTAAAATAATTTTTATGTTGTGATTTTTGTCCATTTTTTGAAAAAAAAACTTGTAGAGAGCTATTTCCAATAAACATATTAGACTCAGAGATGAGAATTTATCAAGTTACTTCTTTTAAATTTCCAAGGAACAGATTACTCTAACACTGTTTAAATAGTCCTAGAACATAAAAAACTAGAAGCCTTTGAATTTCTTTTTTTATAAAGCAAAGAACACTGATTCTGAAATTCAATTTTAAAACTTACCTGCCCCCAAAACTATATACATCAGTCTCAGGTATGAACATAGACACAAAAATTCTAAATACTTAATGAAGTATCATTATATTTAATGTTATCAGTAAATTAAATTAATAATATACCATGATCAAATAAAATTCATGTCAGCTATGGCAAATTGGTTAAATATTAGGGAAGACATTTTCTTGAATAGGTCAAGGGATTTTTTTTAATAAAAGAAAGGTTACCATTATTATAGATTCCAAAAGGCATTTTACAAGAGTTAAAATCTATTTCAGATTTCTATTTTAGTAAAATTTGATTAGATAAATAGTTCTTTAATTTTATAAACATACATATGAAGTCAGAACTGGTCGTAGGCTTAGTGGAAACACACTAGCAGCATTTGCCTTAATGTCAGAACAAGGCAAGGGTTCTTATAAGCAGTCTTTGCTTTACCATTGTTTTAGGAAAGACAAAGCATTCTAGAAAAGAAAATGAGATGTAGTTAATAAAAATAATGACAGACTCTTTAATTTGTGCCTGGTAGTTTTCTTACTAAAAATATCATTTCACAGATTATGGTAGTATCAACAATAATTGTCACATGTAGAAACTGTTGTTTGCACATGTGAAGAACCTGAGACAAT
The DNA here is from genome assembly GCF_902686455.1 of Sciurus vulgaris. Classification (NCBI taxonomy): domain Eukaryota; kingdom Metazoa; phylum Chordata; class Mammalia; order Rodentia; family Sciuridae; genus Sciurus; species Sciurus vulgaris. The sequence continues at coordinate 32,621,338 of NC_136480.1, read as the reverse complement.
GAAACTTAAGAAATGCACCCAGTACTGTTCACCCAGGAAAGGCTGAAAGCTAGACCAGGCTGACTGATGTCACAGTTCATAGTCTAAAGCAGAGGTTGGCAGACATCTAGGGTTCTATTGGGACACAGTTGTGCTCATTCATTTGTGTCTTGTCTATGCCAACATTCATGCTAAAACAGCAATATTGAGTGGTTGTGACATGCATGTCCCAGTGTGTTCCACCAGCCCTGGAAGACAGACTCCCTTGCCTTTTACAGGAATATTTTTCTGCCCTCCATTTTATGACATTAAACTCTCTTGCCTCAGATTAAGCCATTAGGCCATTTTTCAATTAGAAAAAATAAGACAAAATTATTATTTTTAAGATCATATTGATTATATACCTGATAAATCCAAGAAAATCAACTCAGAAACTGTTGGAAATCAGTATAAAATGAGGGAGATTTTTTATACTAATCTTCAAATTTTATTTGGTTTTCAATTTACAAATACTGATCAATTTGGGAATACAATGAGATTATGGATGACATTCTAAAGAACAAAAACATACGTAGATACAATTATACAACAAACATGAATGGTTTAAATAAAGGAAAAATTTGAAACTCCACTGAGTGAAACAAAAGAAGATTGAATAAGCAGACAGGTCATTTCTTGACTCAGCATTAAAGAGACATTCTTAAAAATCTAAGTTAATATATAAAATTAAACATCTTATTCAGAGTGTTAAAGGAATTGTTTTAACTCGATGAATGGTTTAAAAAATTCTAGAAGAAAAATTGATGAAAAAGACCAGATAAATTTTGGAAAATAAATTTGACTTTAAGATGTTAAGCAGAGAACAATATGCTGAAGCCTTACCCTCCAAGTAAATTTTAGATATAAAAACAAAAAACACAATTACCTCTGTAATGGAAAGGAGTAACTGATGAAAGAAACAGATGGGAACTGTGGCATTACATAAAACTACTAATAGGCAAACTGAAGGCTAGTGACTTGCACCTTCTGTGCTTGGAGGACCTACATGGTAATAGTCTGAAAAGCATGTATAAAGCAATAAATCACTAAAATCTACATAAGTTAAGCATTATGGAATGAAACAGGGACAATAAACTCTACAAAAAGATTCACTTAGACTAGTGAAAAGCAAATCTAAAAGAACTTTATTGCTCTGAATAATAAAAGAGGGATTTGCCTTTATGAAATAACAAAGAAATACAAAACAAGTACACTGAATTAAGAAAACTAGTGTTGACTACTAAAACTAAGTATAATGTGCAAAATTGCAGATGGGACTCAGCTGAAGAGTGGATTAATGAAGTAGAAGCTAGATGTGAAAAAAATTGCCTAGAAAACAACACAAAGGTTAATACATGGAAAAAATAAAGGAAAAGGTAAAAGACATGAAGAATCTTTCCAGAAACTCCATCATCTATCTAATAAGAGTTCCAGAAAAAGAAAATGGAAGTTGTGCTATATTTGAATCAATAATGGCCAAGAGTATTCCCAAACTGAAGACATAAAACCTTAGGGTTAAAAGATTTCTTGTTAAAAGATTTCATGACAAAATCTATACACAAATAGGTAGAGTATGTATTTTGATTAAAAATTAATATAAGCACACATCACACACAACTCAAAATATCAAAAATAAAGCAAAATTTCTAAGAGTTGCTTGCTAAAGAGACAGTTTACCTATAAAGAATTTCTATACAGAAATTTCCATCTAACACATTTCACAATATATAAGCTATATGTGAAAGAAGGGAAATAGTCTGAGAAATAAACTTGGGATCTGTAATTATGTATTTTTTTTCCATTTTTTATTAAACATAAATTTACAAATGGCAATGTTTGATTCATTCTGTTATTTTTTCCCTTCCCCCCACCCCTCCCACCCCTCTTTTCCCTCTATACAGTCCTTCCTTCCTCCATTCTTACTACCCTCCTTATCCCTAACCCTAAACCTAACCCTAACCCCTCCTACCCCACCTTATGTGTCCTCAACCGCTTATCAGCAAGATCATTTGTCCTTTAGTTTTTTGAAATTGGCTTATCTCACTTAGCATGATATCCTCCAATTTCATCCATTTGCCTGCAAATGCCATAATTTTGTCATTCCTCACGGCGGAGTAATATTCCATTGTATATATATGCCACAGTTTCTTTATCCATTCATCAACTGAAGGGCATCTAGGTTGGTTCCACAATCTGGCTATGGTGAATTGAGCAGCTATGAACATTGATGTGGCTGTATCTCTGTAGTATGCTGATTTTAAGTCCTTTGGGTATAGGCCAAGGAGTGGGATAGCTGGATCAAATGGTGGTTCCACTACAAGCTTTCTGAGGAATCTCCATACTGCTTTCCAGAGTGGCTGCACTAATTTGCAACCCCACCAGCAATGTATGAGTGTACCTTTTCCCCACATCCTCTCCAACACCTATTGTTGCTTGTGTTCTTAATAATCACCATTCTAATTGGAGCGAGATGAAATCTTAGGGTAGTTTTGATTTGCATTTCTCTTATTACTAGAGATGTTGAACATTTTTTCATATATCTGTTGATTGCCTGTACATCTTCTTCTGTGAATTGTCTCTTCCTTTCCTTAGCCCATTTGTTGATTGGATTATTTGTATTCTTGGTGTAGAGTTTTTTGATTTCTTTATAGATTCTGGAGATTAGTGCTCTATCTGAAGTATGAGTGGCAAAGTTATTCTCCCACTCTGTAGGCTCTCTCTTCACATTACTGATAGTTTCCTTTGCTGAGAGAAACCTATTTAGTTTGAATATATCCCGGTTGTTGATTCTAGCTTTTATTTCTTGTCCTATGGGAGTCCTATTAAGGAAGTCTGATCCTAAGCCAACAAGTTGAAGGTTTGGACCTACTTTTTCTTCTATAAGATGCAGGGTCTCTGGTGTGATTCCAAGGTCAATATGGCCATACTACCAAAAGTGCTATACAGATTCAATGCAATTCCAATTAAAATCCCAATGATGTACCTTACAGAAATAGAGCAAGCAATTATGAAATTCATCTGGAAGAATAAGAAACCCAGAATAGCTAAAGCAATCCTTAGTAGAAAGAGTGAAGCAGGGGGTATCGCAATAACAGATCTTCAACTCTATTACAAAGCAATAGTAACAAAAGTGGCATGGTATTTGTACCAAAATAGACAGGTAGAGCAATAGGACAGAATAGAGGACACGGACACAAACCCAAATAAATACAATTTTCTCATACTAGACAAAGTTGCCAAAAATATGCAATGGAGAGAAGATAGCCTCTTCAACAAATGGTGCTGGGAAAACTGGAAAACCATATGCAACAGAATGAAATTAAACCCCTATCTCTCACCCTGCACAAAACTCAATTCAAAATGTAATCATGTATTTTTTCATTGTCATTCAAGAGTAGGGGCAATTTAAAGACATTTGCATATACTTGGGAATGTGAAACCATCATCTTGAGCAGAGGCACAACTGACATTTTGAATGAAATTGTCCTATGTGTTGCAGGATGCTAAGAGCACAGAAGGTTAATAATGTTTAATAGAAGCATAGGGTCACCAGATTTTCAAAATGTAATGAGTAGTAAACCAACAAAAACAGAAAAGAATTTTGTCAATTATACCAGTCATTATGCTTGATGGGAATGCAGTGGATTTATCACCTAAAACACAGACTGAGATTTGGTCTTAAAAACAAACAAAAAAATAGCTGATTCCTGTTCATTAGAAAAGGTTTAATAAGAAGAGTGTGACCTTCATAATTTTGTAAGTAAATGTAAGCCAAGAGAAAGGGATGTCAATATCAAACATTACTAGTGTTGAGTGAAGTAAAACAAATAAAGGAAAATTTGTGATAGGATAAAAATAAAAATTGATGAGTATACAATAAGCTAAAAATTGTTTATGTTAGGAGCAAGCAGAACCAAATTGCAGTAGTCTTAAAAGAGAATGAGAATTCTTTACATTGAATCTTAAGAAAAAGATGAAAATTAGTGTTGAAAGTATCAGCACAAATAGTTACCATGATACTTGAGTAGATCAGATAATTTTTTAAGCTTTCCTGAGGAGTTATTGAAATTGCTACTTCATTAAACTAACAAGTAGGAAGAAGTAGAAGAATCGCTCTTTTTCCTTTCAAAAATGTCATGCAATACTATTGATGGTTTCACTTAAATAATATTAAAAAGTCGATTAATTTTAGATAAGCTAAACTGACATAGGATTTTTCTATTCCTTTTGTAAATTCGTCTTTTCTCAGTAGTCAGAAACCAGTGCAACAGTGTTTCCCAAGGGAAACAAGTGTTGCACAAGGGAACAACTTGGCATTTTCAAAGAGAATTAACTGAAGTGGCAAAGAAAAAAGCATGGAAAACAGCTATGAGGCTCTTGCAATAATACAGGTAAGGGAGAGTGAGTATGGTTTGGACTACTGTCCTGACCGACAAGGTGAGAAGAGGTGCTCAGCTGCAGATATAATGTGAAGGTAGGGCTCTTGGGACCTCCTAATGACTTATTTATGAAGTGATAGGGAAGATCATGAACTAGCCTATGCCTGAGTGATGATGGCTTAATGAAACAGGAAAGATTTGAGAGGTGCATGTTTGGGCTTTGTGAGGGGGACATGGAGTGGAGGAGAGATACCAAGAGGTCTCATTTACATGTAGTAAAGAATTAGAATAAGTAGTTTATTCATATTTTTTCTGTTGCATGTATTTTTTGTATTTGCTTAAGTTATACAGAAAATTCTATGTTCACTTTATAAAACTTGTCTATTGTAATAAAACCTGTAGGTAGGGGATATTCAAGATAAAGGAGAGAATGTTTTAATGTAGCATATGATTTCAAATAAGTCTATCAAAATATACTAGGAAATAGGTAAAAACTGATAAATATGTGAATTGTTTTGTGCTTTAGACATTGGCATGAAGTTATCAGATTCAGAATATACCTAACACCAATAAGCCTTATCGAGACACATTTTCGTTTATAGGTTTTGTAAGTACTATGAATCACCAAGAAAAACTTTCTTATATCAACATGCAGAGTTCTAAACTTATTTAATTTTTTGTTCTCTAAGTTATTTGTTTCTAAATCAGATATTGGTGATGATTAATGAATATTGGTCCCAGAATGTCAGACCCCCTTTAAAAATAAACTGTGTTAAATTCAGCCCAAGTAGAACTGAAATAATAATCTAGTGTCCTTTGGAATAGAAATAAGCTAACTCCCAGGAGTAAAGGGTCTGAATCTCTAGTTTTGTGAAATGATATACTAAAGAAAAACTAATATTCTCTCCCAGAAAGTACTTTCCAAACTATGTTAGTCAGAATAAATCATTTGATCTCTTTCTTAGAGTAAGCCTTCAAGTCAGAATAAAATTATTTTAGTCTAAATAGAATCATAATATGACACATTAAGAAATAAAAGAAGATTTTAAACTTTACATTTTTCAGCAGCCTGCCCAATAAAATGTAATAAGCTTTTGGAATTAGCAAATCCAGTGGAGGAGCCTTATTTGTATCATCATCATCATATCCCCTGCATAAGCACAGTGCAGTTAACCTGATGATTTCCTAGATGAATGTATAAATTGTTAAAACATTAAAAACCATGGTTTACTAATTTTTATATATTTCTTAACTGGAGGGTACTGTGTTCGCATTCAGTGCTTCAAGTGTCATCTCTTTTATATTTTTGCTGGAAAAGTTAGACTTTTAAATCATCTGACTTATTAAATGCTTTTATATCTTTTTTTTTGCTTTCAAAACAATACTGATAGTATTATGCATATGTAAATTCATGAAATTGTGCAGTCATTAATGGCAGCCCTAACCCTAATTCTCCTTTCCTCCTTCTCACAGGAGATCATTAAGCATGCTGCATGGAATGGCCACCCGCAGGTGGTTGCTCTCCTGGTTGCACATGGAGCAGAAGTGAATGGCCAGGATGAGAATGGTTATGTTGTTAGAAACACTTCTACAACATTTCTTTTAATTTTTACTTTTAACTTTATTATTACCCATATTATACAAAAATAGATGCTTGGTTGTTTTTTATTACAAAAAGATTTCTAAGAAGGAATAATTACAGAAAATCTAGTATATAATCACTATTTGGTGAAAAACAGCAACAAATGAATGAGGAAAAAGTAATCATTTGACTCTTGTAGTCGTTATTTATGAGAAAGGTTATAATGTGCAAAGAAATCTGGACTCTGAATTTACATAAAGATTCCTTTTTTTGGAGAAAACATTTTGGTGGTTGTCATATAAATCATTTTGTTCCATAACATTGCTTAACTGTAAAATATTTGATTTTATAAAACAGTGAACATTGCAGTCCGCTTTGCAATTATAGCATGGGATGTATGTTACATTACAATATGGGAAATATGTTTATATCGTTAAATGAAGAGGTTGCATCATTCTATAAATTAATCATTTTTTTTCTTTTCTAATGTGCCATTAATACTCTTGAAAACAATTCCTACCTCTCTCATGTGCACTCCTTCTCTTTAATCAATCCTCTTTTCTTCCCCTTATAGGTTTTAACATGGGCAGCACATCAAGGTCATGAAAATGTAGTTTTGAAGTTGCTTGAACTTGGAGCTAATAAAATGCTACAAACCAAAGATGGAAAGACACCAAGTGAGATTGCAAAAAGAAACAAACATCTTGAGGTATCATCTATATGTTAAACTAATTTTTCTGTGGTATGTCATATTATCTTATAAAGAACTTTTATGTTATTTTGTTGGAATTCACAAGTGTAATAATAGTTTCTTTCAGCTATTAAATATATAAATATTTTTTCTCCACCTAATATTTTTCTAGTAATTTTTCATCTTATTAAATCAAAAACATTTATTGTGTGATAAGTTATATAAAAGTATAATAGTCTTATTCTGTTCCTGATAATGAAAGTAGAATACACTAATATTATAAACTGTTTTAGATCTTTTTTTTTTTTTTTTGCAGTGCTGAGGATTGAACCCAAGGCCTTGTGCTTGTGAGGAAAGCACTCTACCAACTGAGATACATCCCCAGCCCAAGTTTAGATTTTTAAAAATTAACTTATGTATTGAGACAATAAAGTGTCAACATTTGAAGATGTACTTAAAACATTGTTGTATAATTTTAAGTTTTAGATGTTAGACAATTTAAAATTGAAATCCTTTAAGCAACATTTATTCCTATATCTATAACAAGCAGTGTGGTAAAGTGATAACATACTTTGGTATTTGATCTGTTGTCATTCAGATTTTAAAGCTGAATGATAAATACTTGCCATATATCAAATTATTTTATGAATACAAACTTTTGGTGTGAATGCTAAACTTTTAGTCAGTGGCATGTACTTTCTAAGCATGAGTCAAGTACAGTACCATTGTAAAATTATTAAGTACAAGAGTTCATAACACTAAGGTTCTGAATTTTAAAGTTTGTGAAATTCCACAAGCTCTATTATACAACTCTCAGACCATGCCGCTTATATTGCACATAAAATAACTTCCCTAAATTTTGAGGAATCTAATAAACATGATATCATTTTCCACATAATATGTACATTTCCATAATTATTCTAGAACAGAGACTAATCACTAAAGTCTTGTAAAATTTCAGAAAGAAATCTGGGCATGGTGGTGCATGCCTGTAATCCCAGGAGCTCCAGAGGCTGAAGCAGGAGAATCTCCAGTTGAAAGCCAGTCCCAGAAGATTAGCAAGGTACTTAGCAATTCAGAGAGACCTTGTCTCTAAATAAAATATAAAAAAATACTGGGCATGTGGCTCAGTAGTTAAGCACCCATGGGTTCAATCCCTAGGACAACAAAAACATTTTTTGCATTATTTCTTCTAACTTTTGAAAATTTGGAAATTAAAAATTAGTTTACTACATTATTAAATTTTGGGTAGATGACACTGAATTTGATATAATAAATTTATGAGCATCAAAGGTTTTATTGAATCATAAATCATTTCTTATAATGAAATTTGATCTTATATTTTGAATGATTACATGACATAGTCTTGACTTTGTAAGAAGTTAGATTGTAAAGCTAACAAATTTTACCATATTGCTTTGAAGTATATAGCTGAGATTTGTATACTTTTAAACAAGTTTATTGCTTCCTTCTCTCTTAGCAATGTATTTCAATTACTACCTTAAACTTGATATTTCTGAGTCATTTATCAAAGTGACATTTTAGTTTTGTATTTTATATTACTAAAAATGCTAATCTAATTTTACTCTTTTGAATTAGTTATACTCTTCTGCTTGTTTTATGTCAAGGAAGAATTTACTTGAGTTTATAAAAGTCATTCTCAGGGTAACAGGTCATGAAAATTCTGTCCCTTATACCTAGATAAAATTTTATTTTCCAGTTGAAAAATAATCATGTTATTTCTTTTTAAGTGCACTTAAAAGTATATAAAAATATTAACTATATTTGGCTAATTTCTGAACCTTTTCAGATCTTCGACTTTCTTTCTTTGACTTTAAATCCATTGGAATGAAAGGTTCAAGAGCTAACTAAATAAGAGGCTATTTGTAAACAATTGACAGCAGATTCTGATAAAGGAAAAGATCCCATATTTGGGTAACATATTTTAGTTCAAAAGAATTCCTGTAAATAAGTTAAAAATGCATGCTTTTACTACTTATTCTAAATATAATGATGTATTTAAGATATATGATATTTTATATTTGACAAGCATTTTTAAATATCACTTAGAAATGTCTGGGTTTTAGGTGTATTGGTCTCCATAATTTTAGAGAGTTTTATTTATGTGTACCAATATTAATCATAACAACTTTGATTTTAAATGTAAACTTAGTAAAATATAAGTAAAATGTATTTTAAGGGATTCAGCATATGTGGTTAGTATTGAAACTGTATTATCCCTTGCTTTCTGAGTATTTTAAGCACATTACTAATTGTTTAAGCTAAAACTAAAAATATTTTTCCTGAGCACTATTGTTCATTATACAATTAGAAACCATTTTCTACCCCATATAAAGTTGTTTGATAATTCTTACTTATCAAAATTAAAGAGATTTTTACATGCAGATATTGAATATTTTCATTCTTAGGAAAGATGAGCTACACTTTGCCATCACCCATTTCCTCTGGTATCATTGCTTAGGAAAGCCTGCTTTGAGTTGAGAGGATTGTTCAGTGGTTTGCTTTGCTTAGCATTTACAAAGCCCTGGATTCTGTTCCAACCCATGTGGATGAGAAAAGAATTAACACTTGCTCAATCCTTGATACAGCATCAAATCTGGAGTGTACATTTACAAATATATTCTATATGAATTCATTCCTACTTTTCTTTTTTTCTTTGAAATATGTGTATATTTATTATTTGTACATTGATAGTCTGTTCTGAAATTGACATTGCTATAAATATGTATAGTTCATACACAGCATTTGGGGATCTGGAAATATTTTTACACGGTCTTGGACTGGAACATATGACAGACTTACTAAAGGTGAGATTTACATATGTTTGTTGGTTAACATAGCATTCAATTTTAATTCATAAAGATGCATATGAATGAATGCTGTACCTTTTCTGCATAATTTGTAATACATCCCATCTGAAACTTGTAATAAATATCCCCAAATTTTATTATTATAGTTACATAAAGTATAAACTAGTTAAATTTAACAACTTTTGCCAATAGTCCAGTGCCTCTGTAAACAAAGCCATTTGTTTTTGCAGTTGCTGATCATCTTGCATAGAATACTAGAAGCATGATTTTAAACCAAACATGACATAAGATTCTTCCTCTGATTTTTGACCACAATATGTTACTTAAATGTTTTTTCCCCTTAAAGACAATAATAGCTAATGTAAAGTTGTCTTGAATATTAAATTAGACCCATACACCAAGCATTACCTAGGTACTTTAAGCATATATTGTGGATTTGAGTAGACGAGAATTATGAGGATACTGAAGCAATAAATTAGTACTTAAAACAGATCCCCCTTAAGAGAATGGAAATTTTATTCAGGTGTTTTAGAGTTGGGTTTTTTTTTGGGGGGGAAACCAGGAATTGAACTCAGGGACACTCAACCACTGAGCCACATCCCCAACCCTATTTTGTATTTTATTTAGAGACAGGGTCTCACTGAGTTGCTTAGCACCTCACTTTTGCTGAGGTTGTTTTTGAACTCTTCCTGTCTCAGTCTCCTGAGCCACTGGAATTAGAGGCATATGCCACCATGCCCAACTGGAGTTGGGTTTTATTGTACAATTTTGAAACTGTTTAAAAATTTTGAAACTATTTTTCTATTTGGAGTAATCTTCAGCATAAATATAATTTCTATTCAACTTTATAGAAATGTTTTCATGTCATGTAAGCAAAATTGTAATTTGAAAATAATCATGTTATTTGAATCTGGAAAACTAGCTATATTTATACTTTTCGAGGTGAATATGTATTATCTACCCAGTAGTGTAGTTTTCTGTCTACATCTCTATCTTCTCTGGAAAGTTGTAAGTTGTTTAAGAGAGCAGCAGTTAGCTATCTTATGTACCTTTAACTACTTCCCTTCATACTATTTATATTGAAAGGTAATAGGGTTTTTTTTTTTTTTTTTACATTTTCTACAGGAAAAGGCTATAGCTTTAAGATACCTTTTGACCATGAAAAAAGATGAATTTGCAAAGGTTAGTATCATTTTCAAAAACTAGCTATACTATTTTTTTTTAAATTGGACCTCCCTTTATTTTCTATTTCAGTAATCCTAGGGTTACAAACTGATTGATATTTTACTAGGTTCTTGATTGAATATGATTAATGAAAAACTCAAAAATCTGATTTAGTATTAAGTTACTTTAAAAGCATTTAAAGACATAAAGTTGTGGTTTTGTTCCTTTAGGTGGTCATGATATCACAGTTAAAACCAGTTCTTCATTTTCAAATGTGAAATAGATTTGTAAAACAGACTTCTTAGAAATAAGGGGTATTTTTTTAAATGTATGTGGATATAGGTGTGTCTTACAAATACTACCACTATTATCATTTTCTCAAAACTATCAAGATATTATTTTGTTCACATATGAATACACAACCAATGGAATCCAAATTATATAGAACCACAAGAATGGGATCCTAATTAGGATAAGTTATGCTCCATGTATGTACAATATGTCAAAATAGTCTACTATCATGTATATCTAAAAAGAACAAATAAAGTCATGATTTTGACATCTAATATTATTAATAATTAAAAATAGTGTGAGAAATATTAGAGATATTTTAATAAATAGGCTGTGTAAAAAAGCAATGAAGTTTGTTACCTAAACACATTAGAAACTTGAAATTATTGTAATCACTAATTTTGATTGAAACCTGAAATTATTATTAGAATCACTATTTTTGATTATTACAAAAATCAAAGTAAGCATACTCTATCAACTTGTACTCTGTTGTTTTGACTATTATGTATTAAAATCTAGTAATTGGGTTTGAGATTCTATCACAACTATTATATATTGCAAAAATATTTTAATAGTGTAAAAGCTTCATCAGTCACACTTATAAGCAAACCATATATTTTAGTATATATATTTTAGTATAATATATTATATATATTTTAGTATATATATTTTCTAATATGTCTGTTTTTCAAGATGCAGATTTTAGCAGAAAACCTCTTTAATGATTTTGAAGATTAAATCATTCCAGTATAATTATCTTAACTACAGCTTAAAATTATTTCTACTTAGTTTGGGATTACCAATAAAGATCAGCAGAAAATTCTGACTGCTGTTAAAGAACCGGAAGTAGAAGAGATAAATTTTGGAGAGTTACCTGAAGTGTCAAAGTTGGAAATCAGGTAAAGTTAACTTATCAATTTATATTAATATTATGTAGAATCAATTGTTCTTTTTTAGTTTAATTTTGATAATGTCTATGTCATTTGATTTTATAACATTATTTTCTCAAGGAAAGAGATTTTGAAATATTCTCTGTTCAGAAATGGGACCTTTATAAAGTCAATTTTTATAGTTATACTAAGAAGCAAAGCAGCACACCATCTTAACTCATGTTGAAACATCAATGCTTTATTTTTTATTGCATCTTGTTAAATCAGACTATATAAGAGATACCATGCTTTTCCTAGTATAGTTCTTACACTCTTTAAATTCTTTTAGATGTGAAACAGAAAAAAATTAGAATAGTAATATTTTCTCTTGTTAATGAGAAAGCATTTCTCACATGCACTTAGCTGTATTTTCAACCTTTATTATGTGAGATATTTTATTTTGAAGATATAAATTTCATTTCCAGTAATGTAAAGTTGTTAAGCACTGAATACTAATAATCCAAAGTCTATTTCATTTTATTAATAAATTATAGAGAAGTGAATGTGTTTTACCTTTTTATTTTAAAATAATTGTAGATTCTCATGATATTTCAGAGATAAAAAGGGAGGTCCCATGCATCCTTCATGCAGTTTGACCCAGTGTTCATATCTTACATAGCTGTAGTATAATATCCAAATCTAACAATCTGCAGAGCTTATTTGTATTTTACTGGTTATGCATGCATTCATTTGTGTGTGTATATTTAAGTATGTAATTATATCATGTGTAGTTTCATGTAACCACTCTCAACACTTTTAATATTCCTGTACTACTGGCTTTCTCATCCAACCCCATTATAGGCCGTACTCATCCCTTTCCCCATTTTAACACCTAGCAAACAATAATTTATTCTTCATCTTTATATATTATTTCATGAATGTTATATAAATAGAATCATGCAGTAAATGTCTTCTAGAAATTGACTTTTTGTGATTATTGTTAAGTTCAGTCAATGTTTTTGCATGTATCAGTACAATACTTTATTCCTTTTTGTGGATAAGTAGTATTCCATGGTATGTTTTTACCATATTTTAACCATTTACCCATTGAGGGACATTTAAGTAGATTTTAGAATCTGATTATTCCAATTTAGCTGTTGTGAATAAGATTCTTTTCTAAAGTAAGTTTCCATTTCTCTTGGCAAAATGATCAGGAGAGCATTTTAAAGGTTGCATGGGCCTTGTAAGAACAAGGCCCTACGTTCAATCCCCAGCAACCCCCCCCCCAAAAAAAAAAAAGGTTGCTTGGGAGATACACTTTAGTTGTTTTGTTTTTACTAACTAGTCTCCTTTTTTCCAAAATGTCAGTATTGTCTTATGTTCACCCAACTATATATTAGTGATCCAGTTTCTCTGCATACTCATCAGCATTTGATGTAAACACTAATTATTGTAGTGATGGATCATTATGATTTTATTTGCATTTACTTAAAGGATAAAGGTGTTGCATAGCTTTTCATGTCTTATTTGCCATCTGTGTATCCTTTCTGGTGAAATGTCTCTGTCTCTTCCCCATTTCATTTTCTATGTATTGTTTTTTAACATTGATATTGGAAAGTTGTCTATATTCAAGTATTTTGTTGGATTTGTGCTAATTTTCTTTTTAGTCTGTAATTTTTATTTTCATCTTAATGGGGTCTTGCACAAAGTAAAACTTTTAATCTTCAGGGCTAGCATTTCACTCTAATAGATCATACTTCTAGTGTCAAGTTTAAGAAAATTAGATTCTTAAATGTTTTTCTAAGTCCATGGTACATTTTCAGTTCATTTTTGTGACTGTATGGTAGAGGTTGAAGTTCATTTTGGGGCTTTGGATGTCCAATTGTTCAAGCACTGGTTGTTAAAAAGGTTATTCCTTCTTCAGAATTGGTTTTAATTATTTGTTAAAATTTAATTGAACATATTTGTGTAGAATCTTCTGGGTTCTCTATTCCAGGTTCTTCAGGTGTCTGTCCCTCTGTAAGAATATGTTGACTATCTACCCTCATCTGAAATGCTTGGGATCAGAAATATTACAGTTTTTTTTAAGTGTTTTTGGATTTGGGAATATTTGCATAGTTGCTACCTGTTGAGCATCCCTAATCCAAAAATCCAAAGTGTTCAGAAATTTGATTCAGATTTCAGATTTTCCAGTTAGCAATGTTCAATTTTTATCATACTGTCATGATTATTCTAACTGTATATGGTCAGTCTTAACATTAGTAAAAAATATTCCTAACATTTTATTCTTTCCCACAATTGTCTTGGCTAACATACAACCTTTTTCTTTTCAAATATATTTTAAATTAAGCTATTCTATGTCTACAAAAAAAACTTTTCTGAGATTTTTATAGTAATGACACTAATCCTATGCAAAGTTGACATCTTAACTATGTTAAGTCTAGTAAATCCATGAACATAGATATCGCTACAATTTCAAGGTTTTCTTTTAATCATCATTTTGTAATTTTTTATTGCATAAATCTAACAATATGTACAGAATTTAAGCTTTCATTATCATTAGAGCATTCTTAGTGGTATTGGTTTTTTTATTTATTTCTACATGCAGTTTATTTCTATCCTCTGACTGTGACTATTTCAGCTTTGCCAAACTTACTAAATCTAGGAGGTTTATTTTCTAGGTTCTTTGAGATTTTCTATAGAAATGTGGTCTGCAGAGAAATCTGATAATTTCTTCCTTTCCAATCTTTGTGCCTTTTCTTTTTCTTCTTTATTACAGTGGACAGAACTTTTAGTATTTTGTTGAATAAGAGAGGTGAATAATGGGCATTCTTGTCTTTTTCTCATTCTTAAGGGAAAATCACTCCATTTTTTTTTACAACTAACCATGATTTTAACTATATAGGGATTTTTGTAGATTCTATTATGAGACAGAATATTCAGCTCTGTTCATATTGTTCTAAAATTTTTCATCATGACTGTTGAATTTTATCAATGCTTTTTCTCTGTCAGTTGACATAGTTACACAGAATCTTCTGTGGTCTGTTGGCAGCTTGAAGCAAATCCCCCCAAACTTCATAGGATCATATTTAGTAAGGATAAATGAAAATTTCAAAATTAATTGTATTACTACAGGATTGGTTAGATATAATTAAATGCACCTGAAGAATCACCAAAGTTTTAGTAGATTGCTAATTTTATCTTCATAGTGTCACAGCCTAGCCATGAAAAGCTAACACTGTTAGACCAAATTAATAGAAATATGATGTCAGGAATAAATAAGGTAATAGTTTCATTGTACATAATACTTAACATTTGGAGGGTATTTGCTTATAGAAGGATTTAACACAGAATAGAAAATTTATCACGTATGTATGTATATATATATCATGTGATCCTACAATACATACAATCAGAAAAATGAGAAATTATACTTAATTTATGTATGATTTATCAAAATACATAAATGCATTCTACTGTTATGTATAACTAAGTAGAAAAAATTTTTTAAAAAGAAAACCCATAAGACTTCTTTTGCTTTAGATTATGATTGTATATTTAGTAATTTTTATAAAAACATTTTTGTATGTAGACATTTCCTATAGTAAAAACCTTGATTTTGGAATTCTGAATAACCCATAAAAATTGTTTTTCTTCTACCAAGTAATCGTGAGCTTCTTCTACTTAACCATACTATCTGATAGTTAAACTATGAAATTTTCTTTTTTATCATATTTTTCTTCACTATTTGGAGTTTTCTTACCAACTATGTTTTTCCTCATCTTTGGCTTCTCATTGTACATGGTAACAGTGTTTTCTCTTATGTATGCTTCTCCTAACTCATTTTTTCCTGTTTGTTCTTTTAATAATTGGAAAATTCTCCCTTTTGGTTTCATTTGTGTCAAAAAGCAACCATTATTATCCTGGTGACCCAGGGGCTAATGCAGGAGGAACACAAATTTGAGGCTAACCTCCTAAACTTGGTGAGGACCTAAGCAAGTTAGGGAGACCCTGTCTCAAAATAGAAAGGACTTGGGATGTAGCTCAGTATTAGAGTTGCCCTGGATTCAATCTTCAGTACCAAAAAAGCAAATAACTATTATTACATCCACCAAATTTAGTAATAATGTCTGTGCAGAGGACAAATACAGATTTTTCCCTCTAGAGCCCTTAAAAGTGCCTGGCAGTAGCTAGGCATAATTTTACATGTCTGTGAATCCCAGCTACTGCGATACTGACACAGGGGGATCACAGGTTTGGTGCCAGTGTAAGTAACTTTGTGAGACCATGACCTTCACTAAAATTAAAAAACAAAACTGGGGATATATTATATAACTCCACTGTAGAGTGCTTGCCTAGCTTGTAGAAAGCCCCCAGTTCAATCCCCAGAACCCCCTGCCCCTACCACAAACCTACATAAAGTCCTATGAGTTCCCTATAAAGAATCTCATTTTTCTACCTCCTCAGAGTCCTCTAATCTTACCTTCAATACCAGGGTATTATTGTTTCTAATATTCACAGTCACCTCAAAAAAAAAAAAAAAAAACTTGGGAATCAATCTATCAAGAGGTGAAAATCCTCTAAAATAAAAACTACAGAACACTAAAGAAAGAAATTGAAGAAGACCTTAGAAGATGGAAAGATCTCCCATGCTCCTGGATAGTCAGAATTAATGTTGTCAAAATGGCCATAGTACCAAAAATGTTATACAAATATAATGCAATTTCTATTAAAATTCACATGACAATCTTCATAGAATTAGAAAAAGCAATCATGATATTCACTTCAAAAAATGAGACCCAGAATAGCCCAAACAATCCTTAGCAAGAAAGCGCAGCAGGAGGCATCACAATACCAGACCTCAAACTACACTACAGAGCTGTAGTGATAAAATAAGCATGGTACTGGCACAAAAAAGAAATGTAAATGGTATCCAATAGAACAGACAAAATGCCAGATAAATACAGATATCTCATACTAGAAAAAGGTGCAAAAAACATTCACTGGAGAAAAGATAGCCTATTTAAAAATGGTCCTGGAAAACTGGAAAGTCACGTGCAACAAAATGAAATTATCTCACACCATGCATGAAACTCAACTCAAAGTGTATCACAGACTTAGGCTCTAAAGCAGAGAACCTGTACCTACTAGAAGAAAAAGTTAGACCCAGACCTTCACCATGACAGCCTGGATCTGACTTCTTTAACAAGACTCCAAAGTACAAGAAGCTAAATCAAGAATCAATACATGGGATGGACTCAAACTAAAAAGATTGTTCTCAGCAAAAGAAACAATAAATGTGAAGAGAGAGCCTACAGATTGGGAGAAAATCTACTACAGATAGATTATCTGCACCTCAGATAAAGCATTAATCTGTAGCATGTACAAAGAATTTTAAAAAACACCAAAAAACCAAATAACCCAATCAATAAATGGGCTAAGGAACTGAACAGACACTTCACAGAAAAAGATATAACAGTCGATCAACAGACATACGAAAAAAATGTTGAAAATCTCTAGCAGTTAGATAAATGAAAATCAAAAGTGCTCCGAGATTTCATTTCACTTAAGTCCGAATGCCACTTATCAAGAATAAGGGCCGAGGATGTGAGGAAAAAGTTACACTCATACATTGCAGGTGAGAATGCAAAATTGTGCAACTACTATGGAAAGCAGTATGGAGATTACTCAGAAACTTGAAATGGGACCATCATTTGACTCAGTTATCCCACTTCTTAGTTTATACCCAAAGGGCTGAAAAATCAACATACTACAGTGACACAGTCATATCAATAATTATAGCAGCTCAATTCACCATAGCTAAAGTATGGAACCAACCTAGATGCCCTTCAACAGATGCATGAATAAAGAAAATGTGGTGTGTGTGTGTGTATATATTTATATGCATACATATATATATGCATACATACATACATATACATACACACATACATACAATGGAATATTACTTGACTTTAAAGAAAAATGAAATTTTGGCATTTGCTGATAAATGGGTGGAGTTAGAGAATATCATGCTAACAAAGTAAGCCAAACCCAAAAAACTGAAGGTCAAAAGTTTTCTCTGATATGTGGATGCTAATTCACAATATAGGGGGTGATAGGGAAGAATTGAGTTTCTGTATATTATGTAGAAGGTATTGAAGGAAGGTGGAGGGGAAGGGGTATGGAGGTAGGAAGGATAGTAGAGTGAAACAGACATTATTCATGCACATATATGACTACATGGCTGATGTGATCTTACAATATGTATAATCAGAAAGAAAAGAAATTACCCTATTTATGTATGAGAATATCATTTGCGAAGACTTTAAAAGCAGTAACCTTTGAATATATTTGTTCATTTTGTTTACATTTTTTCATTATTGTTTCTGTGAAGGAGTATGCCAGGCTCTATAAACTCACTTGCAAATTAAATTTTTTGATATTATTTGTATACTGTAAGGGTTGCCAGTATGAAGTTTCTTTGTGGGATTTAATAGACTTAAGAATGTGTGGAATTCTGAATGGATTACTTATTAAAACTGCTGAATTTAAAAAAATAAATAAAACTAGCAGACATATATTCCAGGAATTTGACCTTATTATTAAATCAAAGACTTGTTTTCCATGCTGTTATGAAAACGTACTCATTTGTTCAAAGTCATTTTTAAAAGAAAAAAATTGTCATTAAGTCAAGCAGCAGGAAAAATTGAATTGATTGAATATAATCTCTTGGTAATGTTAACATCAACAATTTATCTATTCATTTATTTTAAGATGCTTTTCTTGTATGTGTAAAAATTTTTACAATAATTTCTGTTCCAAGAATGTATATGCTTACTTCATTTACTGTTTTCCTACTTTGGTAGATTTGTAGAATAAAAAGGTCAGTTTTTAAAAGTTGCCGTTCCACAGCAACTTTGAGATATTTTGAACAGAAACAATGAATTTTCATTCATGTCTGAAATTTTTATCAATTTCTGCCCAGATATTTTTTCTTAGCTCTGAGCTACATGAAATCTACTTGAATGTGTCAAGTTTCTCACAATTATGGTTATGGAGAAACTGGTCCTTCTCAAAAAAGAAAAATCTACGTAGATACATAATGTTACTTGTAATGTATTATTCACCTCTATTGTTTATAAATATCCTAAGGAGTGAAGGGTGGGGAGGTAGTACAGGGGTAGGAAGGATAATAAAATGAATCAGACATTATGACCCTATTTGTATAAATGATTACACATCCAGTGTAATTCTACATCATATACAACCAGAAGAATGAAAAGTTATACTCCATTTATGTATGATATGTGAAAATGCATTCTACTGTCATGTATACTAATTAGAACAAATAAAATATTCAAACTAAATATGTAACATCCCCAAAAATTGTTGAATTAGATTACATCAGTATAATTTTTTTTTCATCAAAATTCTTTTGAACCTTGGTGTCATGGAAACAGAATAAGCATAAAAAGTACAATGTAAAATAACATGTGAAGTATAATGTCATTTGTGTACATTCCTAACAAAAATACTGGAATAAAATGTGTACTATAAGAAAATATTACAGTAGAATATTTTCCAGTTATTTTCAGTTAATAATACCAGTTATTATCTTTGGGTGGTAAAAATGTTGATGCTGGAATTATTTACAGATATTCTACAATGAGTACATAGTACCTAAATATAATGTTTTTATTATAGATTTTAAGTTTTATCTTAATACTTGACTTCAAATTTTAAATATGGAGTATTAGTCTGCTTACATCATGTTATAACAAATAATTTTTAAATCTCTCTCAGTTCAACAGTAAAGTTTATTTCTTGGTTAGCTGTGTAGCTCTCCACATTGTTAGATGAGAACAGGCTAAAGGAACAGTCCCAGGATGTGATAAGCTCTTTCTATGGCAAAGGAAAAAAAGAAGTACACTAGTCAAACAGCAGAACTAGTAGGCCAGTTGGTGCTTTTTAAATGTGTGTTCAACAGTCACACAGTGACTTCCAATCATATTTTATTTGAGGAAGCAAGTCACGTGGCCAGGCCTCACATTACCGGGCCTAAGGTATAATCTGACAAGAATGGGTCTGGTTATAGTTAGCTTAGTTAAAACACAAACACACAAACACAGCTAATTTGATTAAATAAACCATACCTGTGTCATATTTGCTTATTTTGAATAAATAGGTGCAAAATTATTAGGGCTGTCATACAAAGTTTTGTAGGTTATATAATGTATGGTTCTGATGGGGAGGCACCATTCACATTATATGATAAAAATGGTACTCTAAAGAATTTGTTTTGTATGATTTGACTGTCTGTACTCAGTGGCTCTGAAAATAATGTCAAAAGAAAGGTATATATTTTCTTTATATTGATAAAACTGTGATTTTGCTAATAATATTTGCTTATTTGACCTGAGTTCCTTACTGAGTCCCTTCCTGTTTTTAGAATAAGAGCTTATAAATTAATATTCCACATGTATATCTGTGAATCATCTAGAATTACATAACTGATATCATTTTGATATTTCCAATGGCAGTTCTGAATGGATCATAATTTCCTTGAGTTCATGAAAAATGTTTCACATTAATGAATTATTTGTTGAGTAGTTATTATTTTTAATTGGTAATAACCAAAATTTCCATATTTAAGGATCACTAATATCTAAATTGTAAGTATATATAAATATCACATGGAAACAAAAATACAAGCAATTAGTGCTACTTGCTTGGGTAGCAATGATGTCTTATATTCTTTAAGTTCTGTCCTTTCTATAGTAAAGATCAGAAAGAAAATAGAATAAAAAATTACTTGTATTTTGAAAATGCTTTTATAAATACTTTATTTTCCCAAGTAGTATAATTTTTTTTATTTTCAATTTGCTTATCAAAAGCAACTGTAAGGTGTTTTTCATTGTCAGTGACATATATATACATTATGTTCATAAAGTTTATATTTTATAAACAATATTTCCAACCTAAATTTTTTATGCTAACAGATAAGACTTTTCTTAAATGAAAATGTTATATACTTTCTTGTAAGGGGTCTTAAAGAAAAGTTTCCTATTAATTTTACTTAAGGCTTACTTTGCTTGATAACCTATTCTAGAAATGGTGTAAAAGAAACATTATATGTACTATAATGAAATAATTCTACATCTAAGAATTTGGATTTAAAAGTATCATTTGGTTCTGTAGTAATAGATTTTGTGTAAATTTTTATTTTAGTAGATACTATTAAAGCCTTTTCCACAAAGGTTAGCTCATGAACTTGTCAACTCTCAATGTTAATGATCTACTTAATTCTTGTCATTTTGCTAGAATATAACATTTTGTATTCCCATATTTATTATCATTTCAACTTTTGTTTCTTTTTCTCTGAATTAGTTGTTCACATCCTTTGCTAACTCATTGAGTTGTGTTTCTTGGTACTTTTCACTGTAAATTAGATTGTGTTACTGAAACTAATCTAGTCAATAGCATCTTCTCTTAGTCAAAATCAGTAGTTACCTTATTTAATGTGCTTGACCTTTTCCTCTTGAAATCATCCCCTGTATTGTAATTCATAGCAACTTTTAACTCCTTATTTTCTTCTACTTCTGAAGTTACATTTTCTTTAATGTCTTTTCTTTTCAGCCTTGATCAATTCCCCTCTCTTCACAGCAATGACCTTTTTCTCTAATGATCTTCTTTGTGATCATAATTTTGATTTCTAAAGTTGACCAAATCACAGACATTTCTAATTACTCTTGTGATATGTTATTATGTTTACAAGAAAGGCTGAATTCCAGTTAATGGTTAGTAAAAATAAAAATGTATTTTTTTTTCCCATGGAACTCACTGAACCTCTGAATTGTGTGTAAACTCTCGAGTCTGTAGACCTCAGAATAAATACCCTTGTAATACCTGCATTATCTACTGCTTACTAGTGGTTACCACCTGCCTCTCATCCTAATTGCAGTCATTACCATAATTAAGTCTGCTTGAATGCCAGCTGTTTGGAAGACAAACGCTTTATATTGCCTCCTGCAGTCCTTCTGAAAGTCCTGTTGTCACCATTCTAGAGATATGGAAACATTTGGCTCGAGATTAGGCTTGTGCGGGATCATAAAGCTAGTAAGTGTGGAAGTTGATTCCAAACTCAGCTTGAGTCTTGATGCAAGTGTCTGTGCTCTTAATTATTATGCCATGGTGTTTTCTCTCCATCCCTTATTCTCACCACCCATGCTCAAATTGAGTTCTCTGCTTGTCACCAACTTTGATGGAAAGCAAACAACTGAGAATCATTCCAGATTCTTCCTATTATTTTGCATGCAATCTATCATGAAATTTTTCAGTTTATTATCCTAGAAGTTTCTTACACTACCACTCAATCTCCTCCTTCAGTGAGACTGTCAGATCCTTAGTTTAAGCTTTCCTTCATCATCTCTTTGATGCATCTTTCTAATAGTCTCCCAATGATTCTATCTACTTTTGTTTTTGTGTTCCTCTAAGTCACATCACTCTCCCAATAAACTTTCTTCTACAAAAGCCTGATTTTATACTTTTTTGTTTAAAATCCTTTAATAACTCACATAAACTAGTATTAACATTAGCAATTGTTGGTGAGGATTGGAAGAAATAATATATGTAAAAATAACTAGTGGTGTCTTCATATAGGAGATACTCAAATATTGGTTGTTTTATCTTCCTTCTTTGTGTGTCCCTTCAGGTAACAATGTTATAGTTGTGTGTCCACATTCATCTTGAAATATGAGATCCTTAAGATTAAAACTTATTTTTCACCATTTTTTAATTGGTATAGTTCAAGGCCTAATTTAGTTCCTAATACATATTACCTAATCTATAAACATTTTTCAAGGATCTATTAATTTTATAACTAGATTTTGTATCTAGCCCAGTAGAAGGGAATAAATTGCTCTTAAGTGATTTCTGTGTATTTGTTTCCTTTCTTTAGTCGTGATGAGTTCCTCAACTTCCTTCTGAAATTAAACACATAGTGTGTCCATTTAATAACAGCTGTAAAGAATATCATTACTGAATTACCTGTTAATCCTCATAAGGTATTCTACCAAAATTATTAAGGGATAAAATCTGATCACTGAAGAACACTCCAAGTAAGTTCATGATAATTCAGTTAAGAGTACTGATCTGGTAAAATATCAGTTTTTCAATGTAATATCAAATTAAGTAAATTAATTTAATATTATTCCTTTGCATACTAACAAGTTGAAAAATACTGTGTTCTTACCCACAAGCAAAGTAAAATGAATAAGACCAAAAATTAAACCAATCTCTGTAATGAACTTCCCATTTGTTCTTAAAGGAAATGTAATTGTTGAAAATATAAAGTGCAGGAGACCCAAATGAAAGTTGAAACAAAACAGTGTGTTGAGTGTTATTTAAAAACTATTATCAATATAAAGTTGTTTTAGTAAGGAAGTTTTAGTGAGAAAAAAAAGTGACCTGCGAAAACAAACTTATGTTTTAGCTATTCACAGTTGTTTTAGCTGTTGGTTGTAATAAAAATTTTTTAATTAATTTGTTTTCCTGTGATCTTATGTAATATTAATATGGGAATCATTTATTCAAATATTATATTAATTTCCATATTATATGTACATATATTTAGGAAATACATTTAGCAAGCTGATTCAACTATTTATACAAAATTACTGAATTATGTATATAAAATGACTATGTATATAAAATTACTGACTTATTTTGGTGTCAGGATTTTTCCTGAAAAAAAAAAACAAAACCTCAATTATATAATTTAGTGTTTAGAAATTTTGTGTAAGCATTATGTATATAAAGTTGAAAAATTTCTTTCCATTAATTAAAATTTGACTTTTGAAAATATTAACAGATAGTCCTGGAATGGGCTTCTTCCCAGAATTTTACTTCAGTTTGTGAAGAACTTGTTAGTAATGTTGACGATCTGAGTGAAGAAGTTTGCAAACTAAAAGACTTAATTCAGCAGGTATATGTTTAACATTAAAAGGGGAGGAGGGTAATTATGCAAAATTTTTACAACAAAAGATGCTAGACAGTGGAACAGCTCTGATGAGAGCAGCGAGTGGAACATGGAGACAAGCGGGAAAGGACAGTTTCCAATGGAAGGAATTCACACAGCAAACAAGCTTTGCTGGTCATTAAAGAAATGCATACTACAGAAGCACGCCCCTTTCATGTTTTTGGTCAGCAAGGGAAAAGGTGTTTCCCCAGTGATATTCTTTCTAGTTAGAGTTCACCAGGCTAATATTCTCAGTGAAACTGGTGGCAAAACTTTCAAAAACATTGCAGCAAGATGTGCCAAGGACTATAAAAACATTTCTGTCTTCAGTAGTAGTTTATTCCAAAATTGTCTATACCATAAGTGTTGTGTACTAGGACAATAATTTGATAAATCATGGTATACTTGTTTGTTATAATGTGCACACCCAGGGACCAAGTAGGTAGCTTAGGGCTGTAGAGCCCGTGCGCATGCATAAAGCTCTTGGTTCAATCCTCTGCACCAAAAACAGAGAAAATGATGTTCAGACAGTTGAAAAATTAATGAATGTCAAATTATAGAAATTTCTATACATTATTTATATGTAACTATGTAGTTGTAGAAGGCCAAAATGAAATATAGGTCTGTTAATACAATTGTGGATGAAATATTCCTTCTATTGGCCAGACTCTATATTAATTTGTAATTTGACTTGTGTTTTTTAAAGAGTGTGGTGCTTTTTGGTTCTGCTTTTGTATTCATATAGGTGTGTATATTTGCTTTTATGAACAGGTGATTTAAAGAAAATTGGCTATACCAAGATCTAAACTGCTGAAACAGGACTTTGTTGAAGGAGAAGAGAGTAGAGGAAAACATTTAGAGGCATCTAAGGAACTCACTTCTGAGTTCTTCATGTGTATTTAATTAAAACAATTATTTCTATAAAGATTTTGTGATATATATTATGTGAAAATTAGGTTATATATTAAATTTTACAGCTTCATCCTGTAATTCAATGTGTTCACTAATATTTTATCAAAAAAGGTATTTTCCTCAAAATGAACTTTATATATGTCCCAGGTAATTTGTCATTCTGACTATAACAATATTTAATCAGAAGGAGTCCTTAAAGTGAGAATAAAAGAAGTTGTGAAGCAAAGTCTACAAAGTAATAGTGGGGAAAATATATCGTAAATGGGGAAATGAGCAATAAATTTTGTAATTCTCTGAGAAAGTAACTCCTTATCAGTGAAAGAGGTATCTTAGAAGTTGTTTTCTGACTTTATTCATTCACCTAACATAGGACTGCCTGCTGTATGTCAGGCCTCTCTTCTGCCTAAGCTAGATAGAGCCTGAACTGGCTGAGGACAAAAAATTATAGCTCCATTCATTTTCATTACCTCTAGCTTATCTAGAAGAATTTATTTTAACTTAATGTAATACTTTTCAGGGGGATCTAAGGAAAATCTGGAAGGATTTTATACAGAAATTTTCTACAAAGCATCAGCTTTTAAAAATATTTTCTCAGTTGTAGATGGACAGAATACCATTATTTTATTGATCTATTTTTATGTGGTGCTGAGGATCAAACCCAGGGCCTCCTATGTGCCAAGTGAGCCCTCTGCCACTGAACCACAACCCCTGTCAAAAGCATCAGCTTTTAATGTAGGGAATTCCCTAAGACATACTTTCCTCAAGGTTGGTTATTAACTTGGTTTCTCCAGTTCAAATTTAACAAAGATGGAGTGGGTAAGTGGGGAGTGCATATGGAGTCCTTGATATAAAATCGCGGAGAGAGAACCAGAGGTTTCTGAAATGAACGAAATTAAGAAGCATTGCTTTAGAGACTTGTTGACTTTAAAACATAGATAATGCAATCAGGTACCATAACTTTTATTTTGATAATGTGTACTGTACTTGTAAAGAGAATTTTTTTTTTCTTTTTTTGGTACTGGAGATTGAACTCAGGGGTACTGGAGCACTGAGCCACATCCCCGGCCCTATTTTGTATTTAATTAGAGACAGAGCCTCACTGAATTGCTTAGAGCCTCACCATTGCTGAGGCTGGCTTTGAACACTCAATCCTCCTGCCTCAGTCTCCTAGCTGCTGGAACTACAGTCATGCACTACTGTGCCTAGCAAGAGAATTTTCATCATTCTTTAGGTGCATAGAAGGCCTTCTTTTTCAGTGTCTTTTTGTATCTAAAATTTACAGATTTCTGTATAAGGACTAGCCTTGAGAACACATTTATCAGTTTATAATAATATCAGATACAGTTCTTTGGGCAGGAAAAAAATTTTTGAGCAAGCTATTGAATTTTTTTCTTTTGATTAGTTTTCAAGTAATAATTATCATAATGGGAATTAACTTAGGAATCAATATGACTTCCGGGTTTGGAACATATTATTATGCTTGTCAAATTTTTAATGTTTCAAAGTTTACCATAATAACTGAAAGAGAGTTTTAAAAAAGAAACATGAGTTATCACAGATAAGTCTGTGGAGGTAACAAAGAGAGTGGTGGGGGAGGTCAAAGTTAGACTTTAACACCACTCACCCTCTTTAAACCAGCACAGTGACAGCTCCCGTCAGAAAGGGTTGTCCTATGTAATTGGTTAAAAAAAGGAATGACTGTCTCAGAATTCAGTAAATGGAGCAAAAGTGTCAAAAGGAATCTTGCTGAGTGAAGCCATTTGGAAGTTACACCAAGATGACAGTCTTAATGAGATTGGCATTGCAGTCTGTCTTTTTGCTATAAGTTTAAAATTAATTTTGCAGGCCTTTTAAGTTAAAAATTTACACTGTAGACATTAGAAGTTATTACTTCTGCCTATTTGAAAATATTTATATCACTACTCCCACACAGGATATTTCTAATAAATAGTGCTCTATAAATCCACCTGATTCTTTTTGTCTCCAGGATCTTTTGGTTTCTACTTATTCTCTTCTTGCTGACCCACCCAGCAGCATTTCTCCTTTCCTTTCTCTCTCCTATTTCTGCCCTCCTTCCTCTCTGCCTCCCTCCCTGTCTCCCTATCTCCCCATCCCCACACTGATTGAGGCTTCTTTTGCACATTATTTGTAAAAGGACCACTTCAGTTTTTGTTGACATGTGTTTCTGCAATTATACTTAAATAAAGTATTTCATTTCGAGCACAAACATCTTTTCTTCCAGTTTTTGTTCACTTTCATCTATTGTAGATTTGTTACAAGAATGGTTCACTCTTTTTTAAGACATTAGTTGATATTTAATATGAAAGAAAGTATCAATTGTTATTCCTTACAGGTAAAATATGAACTTAAAGTTATAATTAAAGAAACTTTATCTCAAGACTTAAAAGCACCTTTTTCAAATGTGATAATCTATGAAAGCATTTATTTTTAATGTAAAACTAATGTACAGTTATGGAATGATGGTGAAGAACTCTCTTTCAAGATGAGTTCACTTTAAATCTTCATTAGAATCTTGAGTTGCCTCCCTTTATATCAAGTGAATTAATATGGACCCATTTCTCAGATGTTAAAAAGATGTCATTTTATTTTATTTATTTATTTATTTATTTTTTGAATATTAACTCTATCCTTTTTTCCATTCTAAATATTAGCTGCAAAATGAATGGGAAAATGATCCAACTCGTATACCATTAATGGAAGAAGTATCTACATGGAAGAGTAGAATTTTGAAGAGGACAGCTATTACAATATGTGGATTTGGGCTGATTCTTTTCATTTGCAAGCTAAAATTTTAGAGAAAAAACCCTAATATTTGTTTTTAAATTATGTATGTACATCTTATTCAAAACATCCTCATATTGCTTTTAATAACCATCTGTGGTACAATATCATTTCATTATTTGCCTATAATCCATAGGAAAATTATGATAATATAAAGCAGAGAATTTTTCTTTAGAAAGTGATTTTTCAATTTGAGTTGTAAATATAGTTTATTATATTTTATTAATTTTGATCAAGCAGTAAATTATACCTAATCATTTAGTTTGAACATTAAACTAAATCAGTCACATTCAAAATAAAAGTTTCATCTAATATTCTTTTATTTTAAAGTCTGTTCATCATAGATAATCTTAGAGACTTTGTAAACAATTCATAAGTCAATAACTTTAGTTCTTATTTACCCCTTCTATTACTACAAAATAAGGACTTTTGCCGCATTTTTTGAGTTATATTTTTAGGAAATTATTGATTTGGAAAACATTTCATAAAATGCAAAGGATGAAGGTAGAATGTAAAAGTTTATAATTGTGGATTAAGTACATAGGAAAAATATTCCAGATGTAAAATACAAAAGCAGAAAATCAGAATAGTGTGAAAAGCATAGAGTACATTAAAATTTTCCATGTAAAGTATTTCTGAAATATAACCGAACATAGGTATAACATTCTGAGGGATATTATGAAAGTGGAATTTGACAAAAATTTTCACACATGTAAAACAAGATTTATTTTATCATAATCAAAATATTGATATTCAGATTTTTAAAATGAGGTGAATAAAAGGAACAGTCCCAATTTAGCAGGCAAAGTGGTATTTAAATCTTCCATACTTAAAGCTGATGCAGTTATTTAAAATTGCTTGAGAAGTAAATATGCAAAGGGAAAGAATTCTTGAAAAAATCTGTGATGATTTTAAACTCGTATTTCTGTAACTTAGTTGAAAAATGTGGAAATTGTACTCTTCAAAAGTAAACTGATCATACTGCAAAAAACTATTGGATTTTTCTTGAAAAGGGGCTAGATAGATCAATATCTGAATGTCTGTGATAAGCCCTTCATAAACTTTTATTTACGTCATAGGATAATACCATGAAAAATATATTCTATTTTACAGAAATTGAATCTTACAGACACTGTTGAAGTAAATTGTTGAAATTCACATCACTAAAAATACCAACTGGGAGTTTGTTCAATTTCTACTGTTTAAATTCAGATCCCATGCTCTTTCCAGCATTCATTCATTCATTAAAGTACTAAGCACTTCCCATGTGCCCCCATTTTAGGAAACCAATGATCCCCATCCTTAATGCAAAACTTATATTTTAATAGAAATAAACTACAAAGCATAAGATACCATAAATACTTTTTATAAAAATTATACGAGGTGAAACAGGAAAGTGTAAAATGAAGAGTATTTTAGAGAGCAGTGATGAAAGACCTCACAAACTTCAGGTCTTCTGTGAAAAACAAAAGATCAAAACAAGGGCTGGGGTTGTAGCTTAGTGGTGGAGTGCTTGCCTGACTGTGGCACTGTGTTTGATTCTCAGCCCCACGTGTAAGCAAGTAAATAAAATGAAATAAAGGTCTATTGACAAATAAAAATATTACAGAGCAAACCATGCAGACATCTGGATAAATCCATTCAAGAAAAAAAAGCAGGCAAAAATATCACTACAGTGCTGAAATGCTCCAGAAACTGCAAGAAACTCTGAAGGTCTACAATCAGTGTGACTAAAGCAAATACTAACTCAGAAACAAGAGGAGCCCGTATTATTTGAACCTCTTAGTTTTAAATTAACTGAACTTAAAAACCTTTGGCACATTTTGAATAGAGAAGATATCTGATGTATATTTTAAAATCACCTCTTCTACTTTTAAAACAGACTAGGGATACAGTATGGAAGCTGTGGGACTCTCTAGGAGGCTGCTACAGTGAGTTAGCAATGCAAACAGTGGAACCAGCTGTGCCCAACATAGGCTTTTAAAGAACCGATAGGATTTACTTACAAGCAAAAACCAATAACCTAAGATAATTTTTTGGTTTAAATACCCAGAAGGATAAAATTGCCACATACTGAGATAAGGAAGTCTCTGAAACAAAGAGCAATTAGAAGGGTGAAGGAAGCGATCTGAATAAATAGAATATATTAGAAATTCAGGAGAGAGAGCAGAATATAAAAATTAGAAATTTATAACTTTGAAAATATGTCTGAATTAGATAACAAGGGAGTGATGTAGACCAAGAACTGAGCTCAAAGGCACTGACATTCATAGGACAGGGAGACAGGAAGAACTGGAGAAGACTGAAGAGTGGCCAAATGATGTTGTTAGACAGAGGCCAACAACTTCAAACTTATGGGTCTAATTCAGCCCAACAGGTGGTTGGCGGCATTAACAACAGAGAAAAATAAGTTAAAACCCAAAGAGATAAGGTAGTATGGATATAGAATACAACTCACATATTGATAGTTAAACTGTAAATTGGTGAAAGCCACCTTGGAAAACATGGTATCTACTAAGTTTTACACATTTTCCTGATGACCCAGCAGTACTACTCTTAAATATATGCCCTAGAAAAATGAGATGCACACACCCACAAAAAAACATCAAGTGTTCATAGTAAGCTTATCAGTAGCCCAAAATTTCTAATCACCAAAATATTCTTCAGTAGTAGAATGGATAAATAACAACATATACACAATGGAATACTGAATAGAGCTTAAACAGCAAACTGTCTACATATAAAAATGGGTGAATCTTATAATTTTTAAAAGCCAATCAAAATTTTGTACTATATGAATACTCCATCTATATAGGGTAAAAATAGGTCAATCTTATTCATGGAGTAGACGTCAAAATAGAGATGTCTTTAAGGTAGACATTAACTAGGATAGGAAGCAAGAATGCTGGAAATATCCTGCATCTCAGTTTTGCTAGGAGTTACTTTGGTATTTGCATATAAATTCAGAAATACATACAATATCTAAAATTCTAAGACAAAGGGGTTATTAAAAACTGCGTGTGTTAACAAAATGGGTTTTGGAGGTCTGTAGAGTAGAAAAAGGGGAATAGAAAGGAGGAAGGGAAAGGGGGTCACTAGGACTTAAAGTGGAGTAAATGAAATTCCTGCATGTATGATCATCTCAAAATGATCCCAACTATTATGTGCATCTATAATGCACCAATAAAAGCAAAAAATAAAGTAGGATATGAAAAAATAAAACTTAAAATACTGCACAACAACCTAAATTTGAAAACAAGTTTGAAATGTAGGTCTTATTTTTCTTTTATATCATAGTATTACAGATGCAATATTGGGGTTCATTTCTACACAATCATACAAGTATAGAATATAATTTGCTCCAGGTTACTTCCCCTTTCCCACCCATCCCCTTTCCTTTCCTTGACCTTTACTTACCTTCCCCTATTATTATTTTTTAATTAGTGTAATATGGATATATGCAAATTTGAAATTTACTTTGGTATAGTCATACATGTGTATGGGATAGTTTGATTATTCTCTAAAGTATAGATATTACTGAAAAGAAAATACTAAACATGTTTTAAGGAGGATTGTAAAACAATTTAGATCTCATCTCCGTGTCATGCGATGCCTGAGGTTAGGAGACATACTCAGCATCCTCAGTAGCAGAGATGACTCAGCCCCAGGGTCCTGGCATCTGCATTGGAGCTCTGGGCTCATCCACCTGGACTGGAACTGAGCAGAGTTATTTGAAAACATGATCCTGCCCTCCAGAGCTCACCTCCAGTTGGGAAGATAAAACACACATATAAAAACCATTGCCCATATTTCTATTGTGGCTTGTGGGGGCTGCACAGGTCTGAAGGTAGCATTGCCCATTGTACTGGTCAGGCCAGGTGAGCAGGAGTGTAGGGTGAAGGGGGAGGTGAAAGAGAGATGGTAGGAGACATGATGCTACTTAGGGCAATGCCTGTGCCTAGGGGGAATATCTAAGCTTTCAGTGCTGGGGTGGATGTGTCCAAAGGAACCCTGTGCTGGAGGATCAGGGTTTGTGTCCTCTGGCACACTAGTAAGACCCAGAGTGACTGTGGAGGACATGAGGAATGTCCATGCAGGACCAGCTTAGGCCATGTGGGTTGACATCCTTTGTCACAACTTCCTTCCCTGAGGCCTGCCAGCATTACCCATGGGGCACAAAGAGTGCAGAACCTTCTGCTGACTCCAGGGCCCATAGAGACAACTTTCACCAGGTGAGTGGGTTTTGACTGGCTCTGCAGACACTTTGGACAGGTCCACAGCACCACCCCATGAGTTATCAGCATGTCCCCAGTGATGGCATCTCCCTGAAAGGATTCAGCCTGGGCTCTTACCTCAGTTCAGGAACTTGTGTCACTGCAGTGTCCCTAGTCTGGAAGAAAGCACTGTAGTGAGTTGGACTTGGGCACAGGCTCCTTGAATCAGCTGGTGGAGAGAGTGGGAAGGGCTGGGTGGTGGCCTTCTTTCCAGCAGCCTCACCCACAAATCACTACTAGAATAGGAATGATACAGCAGGTGCTGAATCATGTACAAAAGGATGGGCACTCAAATGCAAGAGCCCCCAGGCTGTGAAAGGCTCTGGGAACTGCCAAGGTGTTAGTAATCAGATTGGTGTCTGAGGACTGTGAAATGCAGCTGAGAAATATCTCAGCTGTGTGTCTAGCAGTGGGCCCAGGACTGAGCAGGCAGCTGAGCTGTTCACCTCCACTGCAGCTTGTGACCCAAGTTGAATACTTCTGAGCATGCACCATGGCCCTAGGCCCATGTTCCAGGCCCAGGACTGCCCATATGATACTTCCCCTGATCACCTCTGATAGGGTGAACTGGCATGGTGAGTCTGGAGGCACAACCACCCCAGGCAGTGTGCAGTCAGGGCTGCCCCTGCCCATCAAGCATCTGGGGTGAGTCCACCCAGAGACCAGAAGTGTTTTAAACAAGACTTTCCCCAGATGATGGTGGATCCCAAGAAAGCTGGATGAGGCCCACATACATCCTCTCTTTCCATTCAGACTTGGCCTTCCTGCTTGGTCTCTGCAGGCTCCACAGTCACAGTGTGCCCAACACAGAGGTACCTAACTTGACTTGAATATAGATTTTCATGCCCTTCTTGTTTCTTCTGGTCAGTGATGCCTGTTTCCTTCATTTTCCTCTCTTTAGGCAGAAGAAAGAGATACTAGCCATGTGGATGAAGCTGGTTCTGGAGATGAATTTGTGCCCATGTGCATACTTTTCTCCATCCTGCTAGCCATGGAGAGAGCAGATAGGAATTCCCAGAATAGCCATAACCCCAGGAGCCCAGGGAGCCCTCACTTTGCCCCTCCTAGCTGCTCACCTGCAGCCCTTCATTCACACAAAGACCTTGTCAGAGGAAGTGAGAACCAGGCTCCTGCTGTTGACCACAGCTCAAGCCAGGACATAAAGTAGGTACACTCTTTCCCTGTCCCACATCTGGACAGCATCTAGGTTCTGTTTGCACTCTCAGGTATCAGATGGATCCTGAACTTGGGGTTAAGTCATTGGGTAAATCACTGAAGCTCAATCTTATTTCTTATCTGTGAAATGGGGGAACTGCCTCCCCCAGTTTGTGGAAGGAAAGCCCCCAGAATAGGAACTGGGCACTGCAGGTGTTCACTGCAGTCAGTTCTGACCCCTACATGGACTAAGAGGAAGGGATCCGAGGCCCAGGTCTGCAGTGTCTAGCTCTGTAGGCCTAGGCCCAGTGAGAGGGCAGCAGGGAAGAAACAGAAGCAAGAGCACCAGAAGCTAACAGTGGCTGGCTAACAGGGACTCAGTCCTAGTGTTTGGAACTCAAGTTGCAGGGCTTGTGTAGCCACACCCCTCCACAGTGTCCACCCAGCCTGCACAGGATCAGTGGGGAGTGGTATCAGTGACCAACTCCACTTCAGATGCCTCTTGATGTACATTATAAAATCATAAGCCTAGGTAGGAAAACCTATGGCTAGGCCATTTGTACCATTTTTGATCCCAGACGTGATTACCATACATAAAGTTGGAAAAACATAGATTTGGGAACATGAAGAACAATGTGAGGTTGTGCCTCAGTTTCCCCATGTGAAGCTGGAGTGGCCATGAATTTCCTCCATGAACATGCTATATGTCAGCACTTGTGGTTTGTTGTTGTGTCTGATCACTGAGTTCTTGCTTCTGTTCCAGCAACGCCAGCAGCCCCAGATTCATGTGGCAGTGTCCTTGGCCCGTCATCTTCCCAGTCACCCAGGCCCATGTAAGCATCTGTTTTGAAGGTTGGGGAGAAAGAGAGATGAATGAACTGTTTTTGACCTGAGGGTCAGGAGGGCTGGACATGAACCACTGTTGCTGTTGACTCATAGGTCTCCTGAGGCTGGGTACCTTGGTTTATGAAGGGGGACAGTTGTATTCCAGTCAGATCTTACTTTGGGGATGGTATGAAGCTCAGGCCAGCTGGAGCTCAAACCATGCACCTGAGACTCCTCCTCATCCTTCCACAGCAACTGCAGGTCTCCAGTTCCTCAGAACTTGTGCACCCGCACACAAAGTTCCACCAGCCTGAACCTGGGACCCAGTGAGGGAATGCTTGTCCTTGCCATGAGCTCCCCAGGGCCCATTCCCCCCATTCCCTGCTCCTTGTGACTGCTTACCTGCCTTTGTCCAGGCTCCCTAAGGCCCTTGGGGTAGTCTGGCTGAAAGTCCTTCCTGAGCACAGGGCTCCATTAACTGTAGGAAAGGCATGCTTCCCAGGGAAGTCTCAGAATTCTGACTGTAGTGCAGATAACAGGATCACTGCCTTCACAGGGTGGCGCTGGAAGCAGGGAGGCACAGGGTGCAGTCCACAGTATGTGGTGAGCACAGCAGAGCATGGGGGTCCTTCCTGAAATCCTGGCTTACAGGGCTCAGCTACCCAGCACCTGGTCACAGAATACAGGCTCCACCTGTGTTATTGCATGGGACTGCTAGAGAATACTAGATATATGTCCAGGGGTCCTTGGAGGAGTCCAGGCTGCTCCAGTATGACCACCCACTCTATGCTATGCCACAGGTGGGAGTGTCCAATGAGCTGATTTAGAAATGCCACAGAAACCCTACTGAGCTCACCCAGAATAAACCTGCTGTCTTCCTGTCTTTAAAATAGCAGGTGAGAAGCAGGCCTGGGACCATGGTTGCATAGCTGTGTCAGCATGGACAGGTCATTGCACCTCTCTGAACCAGAATCTCCATGTTCTGACCAATACAAGCAGCATCAAAGTCTGCTGCAAAGGCACACCAGGGACTTGTGGATGGGCAGTGCTGTACCACTGTGTTCACTGACTGCCTTTTCTTTCTTGTGATAGCAGAGCACAACTACATTGAGATGTACTGAGAGAAGACCCAGGCCCTGCAGCACACCAAGAAAGAGTGGGCAGCCATGGGACAGTACCCATCCCTGCCAAGGGCAGCAAGCTATGCCTGGTCTTTGCCCTCCACACACCCCCTGCCCACTCAGCTTCAACTTCAGAGACTCAACCCTTGCCTGGGAGTTCATGGCTCACCCAAGGGCTTCCTTGGCCACTCAAGATAGCCATGATTTCTGTGAGCAAAGCCAGACCTCTGCCACCACTCAGTACACAATCCTCCAGACCTGAATATTGAGAAAGGACAAGCCTATCAATCCTTTCTGTCAAATGAGAATCTCCATGTTAACCCCTCATTTCCTGATGTCCTTTTCCTACAATGGTTCTGGGGGTTCAAAGGTGGGACTCAAACCCTTAGCTGCATCTAGAGTAAGAGAAAAATGATAGAAATATGGATTTATTTGCAGTTCAGTCCAAACTGGGAGACAGCTTTTGCCTTCCTGGAACCCACAGAGGCCCGAGGTTTAACCTGGAAAGAACACAGCAGAGCACAGAGATTTTCTTTGGGTCCTGCTGGCATTCTCCTGTGCCAGGGCTTTAGTGGGTAGTTCCCACTCAGCTCTGTTCTGGGCACAGGATGCTGGTAAGGGGCTGAGATGGATAAGAGCTTGAAGAACACGGCACCATGCTGTGTCTGTCTAGATGTCCCACTTAAGAGAGGGCTGCTGGGTAGAGGTGATGGGTCACATTGCAGGCAAGCAGAAGTATGCTTCCCCAGGTGGCAACCTCACTCCGGGTTGCATAAGCTCTTCTCATACTTGATGTTCCCATCCTGACTTTTACACTGCCCTCTCCCCACCTCTCAACATGCATCCTGCTGGAAGGAACCCAGTAGATGAGGCTCAGACCCATGGTTGCAAGGGGTTTGGACTTGGCCTTGAGCTTTGTTGGTGGTCATCAATAGAACTTCCTGTGGATCAGTCTGCCAGCTTGCAGTGCATGTCATAATGTATGCTTCTCAAGAAAAGTCATGCAAACTGGAGTTACTCCTGGCAGCCATAACCTATGTGAACTCTGTATGTCCATAGCTGGGTTAGAAGCTTTGTTAAACCAAACATAACTGACCCTGGGAAATGTGCTCAATCTCTCAAACTTCTAGTTCTCTCTGTGAAATGAAGGCAATAATAATGATATTATAGGTATAATGAGAGGCTTAAATTAAATTATGTGTATAAAGTACCCAGAATACTATAGGCATCAAATATTTGTTAGTTATACTATTTAATTCCTTTTTTCAAATCAAATGAAATCCCAAAATTATTATAGAAATTAACTTGTGACCTTGTGCAGAAATAATTCCTGCAGCTCCATAGGCTGCATCTGTAGGGAAGTTCAAATTTTCTCTCTGAAGATTCAATAATTGAATCTGCTCAGAAAGACAATAGAGGGATTCACAGGAGAAAAGGCACACAAGTTCAATAGCATGCACATGTGCACAGGAGCCACACAAATATGAAATTCAAAGGGAGGAGTAGAGAACTGAAAGTGTTACGCCCCATGGAAAGGAACGGATCAATCTTCCAGCAGGGATGTCCACAAGCCACCAGGGTGTGGGAGAAAGACCCTGAAAACTGAAGCTCTGCTCCTACTTTGCAGATCAGGTTATTGGGCAGCATCTCTTGGAGGTCTTTAGAACCAGGGAGACCTTGCACCTTCCCTGTTCTTGACTCTGTTGCAGGAAGTGACTTAAGGAGGAGTCAGGTCTTAGCAGCTGAGAAGGAATGTGAAGAAAAAGTGTCAGCATGCACCCTCAGCAGAACTTGGGCAGCCCTCAGAGCTGGGGGCCACTAGGGTTTGCGGTACAGCTTTCATTAGGGTGTGGAATCCAGTGGGTGTGTGGTATCCACAGGACTGGGCTCCTCTCCTGGCTGGGAAGTGCTGAGCATGGGTGGGTCCCCAGGAGGGGTCTGTTTGGTATATAGCCTCCACTCTTTTCCATGCCTCTGGCAGTTAGGTTTGATGGTGGGACCTGATGGGACAGAGGGTCCTGGCAGTCAGGGTCCAGTCAGCAGTTAGCCCAGCCTCACATGGGTAGGGTCTCTCTCTATTGAGGTCTCCTGGCTTGTCTACTCCCAGGAAACATAGTGAATTAGAAAGTGACCAAGTAATTCATGGGCCATTTAGAGCATCCTTTGGTTCTGGTCCCTTCCTGACCCTTATTTGCCCTTGCTAGCTCACGTATTGTTATAGACCTTATGTGCTGTTTGTTCTATGGTTTAACAGGGTGTTTGTTTTTCCTTTAGGGACACTGTGTCTTCTCTAAGTTTCTCTCTGTGGCAATGGGGTTGATGTAGTCTTTCCTACACCAGAGAGGCAGACAAGTGTCCTCACCAGGGCCCACAGTTGGCCTCACCAGGGTCTATTTCCTCTGCAGCATCCATTTCCCCTAGAAGTGGACACTTCGGGACTGTTGCTGTGTCTGCAGCCCTCCGAACCAAAACATTGCAGACCAGCATGTTTGGGGTGTAGCATACTTTACTTTTCCACACATACCAAGAAAAATAAAATGGTTGCTGTTCAGAAAGTGGTGTTAATGTCTTAACCTTAAAGGATTTTCTTCCTGTGGGAAATTTTAAGCACTTTAAATTGATTTAATTATGTTATGACTGAGAGAAAGTCATTTAGTTCTTAAGGAGCATCTGGAGGAATGCTTTTCTGTAGACTTCTACTGATATCTAACCATGTGCATGTGGTCGGGTAGACTACAGACAGGTAGAAAGATGCAGAAGAGAAAATGAAAGAGAATATCTGTTTTTATTTCCATAACAGCTTGCTCTAATCCCACTGGTTTCTGACCTTCTGAGTTACAGGATTAAAATTTCACCAAATGTAATTTACAGTTCACTACGTGTAAAATATATTCTGAATGTGCGTCCCTTTATTTTCTGCACAGTAATTAGTGGGGCATAATCAACAAATGAAAGTTGACTGTATTCAAAGTTGCCACGTGTGTATATTGTGCACCAGTCACCATGATCATGCCAGTCCACGTGTCCTCTGCCTCATGAGGACTGTGTATGGACATTGTATGCATGTGTGCTGAGCACATGGGAGCTGCCCTCTCGAGCACCCAACATGCCATCACTGTGTCATCGTCAGCAGTGGTCCCTGTGATGCACCTCGGACCCCAGGGCAGATTCATTCTTTCTTGTGCACATCACACCCTGGAACCAGCATGTCCCATGCACATCACTCTGGCCACGGCCATCCTCCTGTCTGCTCCTGTGAGCCGGCTTTTCTAGAGTCCACATACAAGTAGGATCATGTGGTTTGCCTGCTGCCATTTAACAGAATGTTTTCCAGACTCAATCATAGGGTCACAATGACAGGGTTTCCTTCTTTTTAAAGCTGAATAACATTCCATTGGACCTATTTACCCTGGCTTCCTAATCTGCTCATGGAAGGGTGGATGCCTAGGCTTTTCCATCCGTGGGCTGCTTGGTGGATTCGACCTTGAATATGGCACTGCAGGCATCTCTTCAACACACTGACTTGGATTCCTCTGGTTCTATAGCCTGAAGCAGGATTAATGGACCCTGCAGTGGTTCCATTTTGAAGTTTTTGAAGAACTTCCATGCTGTTTTCCATAATGGCTACACCAATCCACATTCCCAACAACAGCAGCCAAAGTGAACTTTTCTCCACATCCTTCATAATAGCGATAGCTTTGACCTTTTTGTCAACAGTCATTGAACCAGGTGTGAGGTGACACCTTCTCCTGTTGTGAATTTGTGTTTCCATAATGACTAACAGAATGCTGTGTTTTTCCCAGAATGTCTGGCTGTTTGTATGCCTTCTTTTGAGGAATGTCTGCTCATGTCTTTCACCCATTTTCCAGTCAGGTCACTTGTTTGTATGATGTTGAGATGTTTCCGCTCCTTTGTGCTTTGATGATTAACCACTGTAGATGGTGGGTTGTAACTGTGTCTGCAGGGTCCAGTAATCCTGCTTCAGATGTGTGGATCCATTCTGGGCTTCCTGTGGATTTCTGTTCTTTCCATTGATCTACCTGTCTGCTCTTATGCTACCACCAGGCTAGTTTGCTTTTGATACCTTTGTAATACAATATGAAATCAGCAGCTGTGATGCCTTCCACTTTGCACTTTCCACTCAAGATGTCTTTGCTATTAGGCAGCTTCTGTGGTTCCATGTGAGTTTTAGGATTTTTTTTTCTATTTCTATGAAAATTGTCAGTGGAATTTTGATGGGAATTGCATTGAAACTGTAGATGTTGTGGATAGTGTGCACATTTTTTAAATATTAATTCTCCTAATCCATGAACCAAGCTAAATTTAATTTTAAGTACTTTGATGCTATTATAAGTGAGATTAAAAAATTCTTTCCTGATACTTCATTGTGTAGAGAAATGCTATTGATTTGTGTATGTTGATTTTGGACCTTGCAAATTTGTTTAATTAATTTTGAAAATTTTGGGTGGAAGCTGGGCATGGTGGTGCATGTCTATAATCCCAGTGGCTTGGGAAGCTGAGACAGGAGGATCTTGAGTTCAAAGCCAGCCTCAGCAAAAGTGAGGCACTAAGCAGCTCAGTGAGACCCTGTCTCTAAATAAAATACAAAATAGGGCTGGGGATGTGGCTCAGTGGTCAAGTGCCCTTGAGTTCAATCCTCAGTACTCCCCAAAAAATTTTTTGGTGGAGTTTTATGGGTTTTTGATATATGGGATCATGTCATTTTCAAAGACAATTTTATTTCTTCCTTTCCAATTTTGATGACATATATTATTTTTTTCTTGCATAAAATTGTAAGAGATGTCATACTCACATTATACCTGATTTTAGGGGAAATGTATGGTATTAGCTTTGGGCTTGTCATATGTCTTTACTATGTTAAGGTACTTCCTTCTGTGTTAGTCAGCCTTCCATTATTACAATGAAATTCCTGAGACTCACTAACTTACGAAGAAAAGAGGTTTATTTAGCTCAGCTTTGGAGGCTGAAAATTCAAACAGCATAGCTTGGGACCCCCTGGGTGCATCACTTTATGGCAGATGGCATCAGAATATCAGGAGTGCATGTGAGAGGAGGAGATTCCGTTAAAAAAAAAAAAAAAAAAAAAAAAAAACAAAAAAAAAAAAACAGGGAACCAGGCTGAGTGGGGGCAGCCTGGAACCTCTCACTAGCCTGGACTTTTAAACCCCCCACCAACTCTCAGTCCTGCACTATGGACACCAGCCTTCCAACGTGTGGACTTCAGGGAACACACTTAAGTTGTACCACCTTCTATGCCACCTCAGTGGAAAAGATGGGATGGTGACAATGAAGGAACCTGATTTTGCAGGTGCTCTTTCTCCATCTGTTCAGGTGATCCCATGTCCATCGTTTTCACTCCACATGTGCTGTATCACACATGTTGATACCAGGTGTTAGACCAGCCTCATGTCCCAGGGATGGTCACACTCGTTCATGTCCTGTGAGCCTTGGATCTGCTGTGTTCAGATTGCACTGGAGTTTGAATCTGGAATGTCTCCTGAAGGCCCTGTGTGGAGGATTGCTCTACAGCTGGGCAATAGAGAGAAACTCTAAGAGGAGGACCCAGGGGGAGACCTTCAGGCCATGGCACATGCCCATGAGGGTACCATCCTGAGGGGCCCTCTTCTTCATCTCTCATCTTCCTGGCCAGCAGGTGCCTGTTTCTCTCCACTACACATGCTGCCGTGATCTGCTGCATCACCACAGGCCCACTATATGGGCAGGAGCCTCAGAACATGTGAGCCAGGACAACCTTCTCTCTTTGTAAGCTGGTTATCTCAGGTATATTTTATAGTGATGGAAAGCTGACTATGACAGTTTTCTGGTATTTTGTTGAGTTTTGCAGCTATGTTCATAAGAGATACTAATTTATAATTTTATTTTCTTGTAGTGACAAGTCTGACTTTGATATCGGGGTAACATGTGCCTTGTAAATGAGTTTTTTTTTTCTTTTTTCTTTTTAATTTTTTTATTGTAAACAAATGGGATACATGTTGTTTCTCTGTTTGTACATGGTGTAAAGGCATACCATTTGTGTAATCATAAATTTACATAGGAAAAGAGGGGTGGGAGGGGTGGGGGAAGGGAAAAAATAACAGAATGAATCAAACGACATTACCCTATGTAAATGAGTATTGAAGTGCTCCCTGTTCTTCAACTTTTGGGAAGAATTTTAGAAGAGTTAATTTCAATTCTTTAAAAATTTGATAAAATTTATCAGTGAAGTCAACAGATCCTCAGATTTTCTTTTTTGGAGAATTTTTGGTTATATATTCAATCTACTTATTAATTGTCCGCTTAGATTTTCTATTTATTCATGATTCAATGTTGACATCTATGTTTCTAGGAATTTACCCTTGCTTCTAGATTATTCATTTTGGGGGGCTTATAGTCAATCACAGGAGTCTTTTACATCCTTTGTACTTTTGTGGTATCCATTATAATGTCTCCTTTTTCACTTATGGTTTTATTTATTTGAGTTTTATGTTTTCTTAGTCTAGTTGAGGTTTGTCAATTTTTCAGAAAACTGACAGTTTTATTGATCTTTTGTATTATTTTCCTCTTTTTATTTCATTTATCTCTGCTCTGATTTTTGTGAATACCTGATTCTGCTACCTTTGGCAGCAGTTTGTTCTTTACTAATTCCTTGAGATGCAAAGTGAGACTGTCCACTTGAGATCTTCCTTTTTTCTTAAGGTTGGCATTTTTTACTCTGCACTTCCCTTGTAGAATGGCTTTGGCCTCATTCCAGAGATCTTAGTATGTGTTTCTATGTCCATTTGTTACTCAGTATTTTATTTCCCTTTTGATTTCTTCTTGAACTCATGGACTGTTCAGAAGTGCATTATTTAATTTTCACATGTTGGTAAATTTTTCATTTTTTTCCTGTTATTTGTTTCCAATTTAATAGTAATGTGGTCAGAAAATATATTGATATGTTGCTTTTATTTTAAAATTTGTTAAGACTTGTTTTGTGGCCTAACATACAATTTATTTTGGAGAATATCTATTTGTGCTTGGAAAATAAAGTGCGTTCTTCTGCTATTCGGGCAATGCTCTGCATAGGTCTGCTAGGTCCGTGTGGTCTACAGTTTTCCAGTTTGCTGTTTCCTTGATGATTTTCTGTCAAGATGAGCCATCCACTATTAAAAATGGAGCCTTGAGGGCCCCTGCTCTCATCGTATCACCATCTACTATCCCCTTTGGTTTTGTTGATATTTGATTTACTTTACATATTTAGGTGCTTTGGTAATGCTACACATACATTTACAAAAGCTATGTCATCTTGAAGAAATTGCTACTTTATCATTACATAATGGCCTTCTTTACCACTTGTGAGAGTTTTTGACATAAATTTAACTTTATGTGATATAAGTATAGCCATCTCTTCTTTTGATTGCCATTCCTGTGAAATAGCTTTTCCTTTCCTTTGCCTTCAGTGTGTCCCTCAATCCAAAACAGTTGCCACACACAGAGAATATAAGTGGATCTTGCTTTCCCCTCTCCCAAATCCATTCAGCTACTCTGTGTATTTTGATTGGATGTTTAAATTGATTTATATTGGATTAAAGTAATTTTCAATAGGTAAAGACTTAACTATTACCATTTAAACTTATTCTGACAGTTTTGTATTTCTGCTAATTTTTTCTTCTTCTCTTTATGTCATTTTTTTGTTATTTTATCACTTTTTTGTACTGGTTTGCTTTGATTCCTCTCTTTTTGTTTCTGGTGTTTTTCTACTATATATTTTTTTTTCCCTTTTTAGGATTACCATGAGGTTTATACAAAACGTGTTATAATGGTCTGCTTTAAGTTGACAACTTTGCACATAAAAATTCTATACTAAATTCTATATTTAAACTCCCCCTTCCCGCATTTTATGCATTAACATCACAATTTTCATCTATTATAGGGTATTCATAACAAATGATTTTAACTAGCTATTTTTAGTATATTGGCATCTTTACTTAAAAGTGATTTATACAACACCCTTTGCAATATGATAGTATTCAGAATTTGACTCTATTTTTACCTTTACAATGCTTTTAATGCTTTTGTATTTTTTTGTTACTACTTACAGTTTTTTTTTTTTAATTCAGCTTGAAGAACTTCATTTTTTTTTCTTTTTATCTTTTTCTTTTTTGGCAAGGCAAGTCTAGCAGTGAACACTCACTGTTTATGCCTCCTTGGGAAGTCTTTGTCTCTTCTTGCTTTCTGAAGTACAGACTTGCTGAATATTGGCCATGCTGCCCCCTTTCTCTGGTCCTACAGGATTGTGAAGGTTATCTGAGGTTTCCTTGTATGTGATGAGTGCTTTTCTCTTGCCGTTTTCATAATTCTGTTTTTGTCTTTGACTTTTGAGAAAGTATAATGTGTTACAGTGAACGTTTCTTTATATTCATTCTATTAGGTGTTCTTTAGAACCTGGATGTTCACTTTCTTTCCAGATTTGGGAAGTTGTATAACATTACCTATATAAACTTTTCTCCCTTTCTCTTTCTCTGCTCCTTGTAGACTTCTGCAATGCATCTCTCAGCTTGTTTGGAAGTGTCCTGTAAGTCCTGTAATCTTCTCCACTCTTTTTATTCTTTCTTCTTTTGTTTCTCTGGTAATTTCAAATTACCTGTCTTAGGGCTCACTGACTCTCTTGCTTTATCTAATCTGCTATTGATGCTCTCTACTGAATTTCTCAGTCCAGCTATTGTGCATCTTAGCTCCAGAGTCTCTGTTTGGTTCTTCTTCATTGTTTTTATCTCTTCTTGAACTTCTTTTTCTCATACATTGCTCTCTCACTTCCTTTAATTATCTATCTGGGTTTTCTCACTGAGGCTTTTTAAGGCAGTTATTTTGACTTTGTCAGGCAGAGATCTCTTTATGGTAAGTTTCTAAACTCTATTTCATTCCTTTGATGGTGTCCTGTTTCCCTAATTATTCATGGTCCACGTGACCTTGCATCAGTGTACAGCATTTGGAAAGTAGGCACCTCTTTAGTCTTTAAGCACTGGCCTTAGCAGGGAAAGTCCTACATTATTTGGCTCCTCCAGTGATTCTATGCAGGCAGTCTGGCAGTTGGTGGGCAGCAGGTGGAATTCCTATTCCACCTGCTGCCCAATTATGAGTGGGTGGACCTGGATCTTGGGCCCACAGGAATGGTCCTGGATCCCAGGTCCATAAGTGTCATGCTGACTCTAGAGAGGTCCTTGCACTTAGACTATAGGTATGGACTTTGTCCTGAGTCTTCAGGAAGTTGGGGGCTAATGTCAGTTCATGGATGGACTTGCTTCTGAGTCCAGAGGAATGTGTCTGGGTTCTAGGTCTTTGGGGGAAAGTCTGGAACCTGGGTCCAAAGAGTATGGTTTATCACTGCTATGTACTGGGTGGGGCTGGCTTAGTGCCTTGGTTGTGGATCTGTCCTGAAGTCTGAGCCTGTGAGTGCTGGTCTGGGACCTGGATCTATGGGTTCTAGCCAGGAGCCTGAGACTATGGGCTCTGGCCTGGAGCTTGGGGCACTATGTACCATTTGTCACTGGGCAGGTCTAGAGCCTGGGCCCTTGACGGCTGGTCTAGCATTAGGGCACAGTGAACCCTGTGCTAGGGTTCACTGTACAGTTGTATTCCAGTTCCGCCTTCCCTGTCTGTGTAGAGGGAATTGCTATGCTGCCCAAG
Source organism: Sciurus vulgaris (assembly GCF_902686455.1). Lineage (NCBI taxonomy): Eukaryota > Metazoa > Chordata > Mammalia > Rodentia > Sciuridae > Sciurus > Sciurus vulgaris. The sequence goes on along the minus strand of NC_136480.1, from coordinate 32,576,718 downwards.
TGAGGGGGAAGGGACTTGGGACTGTGGGACAGTCCCACCATCTGCACAGTGCAGTCCTATCATCTGCACTGTGTCTGCTCTCAACTCTGGGCTTTACTTCGGTGTTGCCATCTCCCATCTGAATTCCTTGGCTTATGAAGGTATTTTTCTTGCATAAGTAGTTGTTCTAATTGGTGCTTCTGTGAGGGTTGAGCACAGATGAGTTCTTCTGTGCAACCTCACTGATGTCACTCTTGAAGCATTCAGTCTCAATTTCCTTATGTCTCATGTTGTGCCAAAGTGAGATTTAACATGGTTATAGACATAAAATAGTATAAGAAAACAAGGTGGGAGGAAATGTGTTCTGGGCCAACAGGAAGAGGAAAGCATGGTTGAATCATGTTCCTAGCACTTGCTGAGTGACTGAGGAAGGCAGCCATGTGCTGTTCTCTTACCTTTTTTTTTTTTTGTGTGGTGTTATCTTGTGAATCAGTGCAAGCTATATCATCCATGATTTACAAAATAATAGTGATAATGATTAATATTGTCCTAGAAAAGGGCAGTCTTTTGAGGACAGAGACCTATAGACTAATTCTCTAATAGATCAAAAAGATATCTCTATAGTGCTCCACCTGGCAAAATAATTGTTAGTTGAACTTTATCCCATCTTCTGGGTGATTCACATCATCTTATGGAATTTTAGTTTCAAGGAAATATGCTGTTTCACTTGGATCACAGTTCACTGAACCCCATCAGGTACTTTATTCTGATAAGCCTGGTTCTTCACCACGGGAGAATCCCAGTGCACATACACATGGCTTTTCCCACTGATGGTCCCTGTGCTGTGCGATGTTCCATCAAGAAGCAGCATTCCTCAGCAGTTTGTGGTATTAAGACCACGACATCCCCAGAAGGTGATTTCTATTTGGTGTTTGAATGAATGTGAGTGTTTTCCTGTTTCCTTGTGTGCTTAGGGTGATATAAATTTAGTCAGTGTTTCTAAGCTTCAGGGAAAGAAAGTGTGTGGGACCATCCTGGGCAACCGCCCTCTCTGGATTTTAAAGCATACATGCAAGTAGTGCAGTAGCATGTCACCAAGAGCTGGAGGCCGGGATAGCTCCCACTGTCCAGGGGCTTGACCTCCTCTGTGCCTGCATAAACAGCAGTGCTTCCCGAGTGACACTTCTTATTACATATTTATCTGTGGATACTCGGTAGTGAATCTGCTCAGAGGTGTCTCTGAAACAGTGAAGGCAGCAAACAAGGTGTGAATTTGGCTAAGGTATGAGTGGAGCCAAGCAAACTGGATATTCTGCACTCCAGTGCTACTTTAAAGATTCCTTCCATTTGAAAGATGGTGCTGTCTAGGAGAGCACTGTGCTCTGAACAGGTCTTGAGATGTCAGACAGAGATTACTTCTTTCCTGCTTTAGCAGCACCACTTTTTAGGAGAAGAATAACTACAATTTCCAGAGCACAGAAGGACTGAGGAGTAAAGACCAGCCATTTCAAAATAAATTACATCATAGGTCATGCTGTTGTTTGAAGACTTGGAGAAAGCAATTTAGAAAACTACTAATGTTCCCTAGGTTCACTCCTTTCAGTAACTAGATTCAGAAACTCTGATATGTGTGCATCAACTTATTTAAGAATACATCATTAAACTAATCAAATACTTAAGGGTGGGAAGCAGATGATGTATAATAACAAACCTCAAGATTTCATGATAAAAGTGGATGCCCATTAAATCCATCTTTCAGGAAGACAGCTGGGAACGAGTGAAAAGGCTTGGCAGGAAGAAATCCTAAAACAGTGTCCATGGTTCTCTCTGCACTTGGGTTGTTTTAGCCAGAACCTAGCTCTGAGTTCAGACAGTCTGGCTGGAGTCTGATTCTGCTCTGAGAATTGGGTAGCTTCTGGTGTCAGGCCTCCATTTTCCTCTCTCTAAAGTAGAAATGATAATAGTGTTTGTTAAGCTCTTAATATTAAGGGAATTGGTACATATAAACAATCCAACTAAACAACGCTGAGCACAGTTAGCACTCAACCTGTCAGTTACTGCTCTTGCTCTGAGATCACAGTTGTTGATGCATGATGATGTGAAGAAGTCAGCCTAAATCCCAGCAGTTCAGGATCTGAAGCAGGAGAAGCACAGGTTCAAAGCCAGCCTCAGCATCTTAGTGAGGCCCTAAGCAACTTAGTGAGACACTGACTCACAATAAAATATATATAAAAAGGACTGAGGCTGTGATTCAGTGGTTAAGTGCCCCTGGGTTTAATCCCTGGTACCAAACAAACAACAAACAAACAAAATCAGCCTTATGAAACAAATATGTAGGAGTCGAGAAGAAATCAGACCACACAGGGAATTCCAAGACACAGAACCATGCAGTATGAGCTAAAAGGCAACTGAGTCACCCAGCTGACCTCCTGTGTTATAGACAAAGGAATAAATGCTCATGGAGGAGGGGGAGGAGGAAGGGAGGAGGGGGAGGGATGACTCATCCAGCATCGTACAGCACCTTGAACTACCTGAAGCCAAATTAACATTGAGACATTTATTATTTAAAAAAAATACTCTTATTAGTGCATTATGGGTTATGTACAATAGGGTTCATTCTGAACCCATTCAAAAATGTGCATAACCTGTTTTGCTTCCTTTCAATCTCTAGTACTCCCCCTCCTCCTCCTCCTCTGGTGACCCCCTTCCTGGGCTCCATTGGTCTTCATCCTATTTATTTTTATTGGCATATGAGTCATATGTAGAAGCAACATTTCTCGTTACGTATTCATGCATGCATACAGCATAACTTGCTCAGCTTTGTTCTGCAGTTCCTCCCCTTTCCACCCCTTCTCCATTCCCTGACCCCCTCTTCTGCCCCATGTTTCTTCCTTCTATTTTTCTCCTTATTTTTCTCTAGTTTCTACAGATGAGAGAAATACTCGACCCTCGACTTCCTGAGAACCTCCACACCCAGAGTCATTTTAAACTGGGAATGTGGATAGCAAAGTTGCCACTTGAAATCCAAAAGAAAGATTGGAGCTTAATTTATTGCTAACTTAAGCAAGGGAGAACTGGACGGGACACGCGAAGAGTCATCAGCACGTTGCTGATCACATGGAGGACATGGGGGAAGACTCCGGTGGTTGTTTGCAGGGCAGGATTGGGTAGACATCAGTCCAAGAGGTGTTGCTGAGCTCCAAATGTGGTTAAGTGTGTGGCTCAGCCAACATCAGCCTCGGGAGGGGGTTCCATGCAGACAGGCTGTTGGCAGTTTGCCTTGCAATGTACAAGGCTGTCACTTGGTGGTGGGCTTTAGAGGAAAGCCACTGGTTGATTAGATGTGAAACCATCTCTGCTGGCTCTTTGTCACCATGGCCACAAACCAATCAGTCTTTTCCTAGGAATGTGGAAGTTTTATTTGATTTAGAAACAGTCTTTCAGGGGGAAATTTTTCAGGATGGAGAGAAGGCAATCACCGTGGAAGATTTGTCTGTGTCCTGTCAGGTAGAGGCGTATCACACCAAGTGGCAAGAAAACCTGCAGAGGCAGCCAGGAGCTTGGCAAAGCCCATTCTCCTCAAGTGGTCCACTGGGCTGCAGGAAGCAATGGGGTTCTCATCCTCTGAGCTGGAGCTGACACTGGGACCACACCCAGGCCTTTCTCACCTTGGCACCCAGTGCTCATTCCCCTCCTGTCTGTGCCCACTTGAGGAGGCTCTCCTACTTTACAGGGCCCCTTTGGAATCAAGGGCCCCCAGTGTGCCCCAGTTCCTGTATTCTTCCATCCCAGCCTCTTCATGCTGACAGCAAAAACTTAGAAATAGCCTCCAAAGGCCAAATTCTGCTGGGTTCACCACAGATGGGATTAGGCCATTTCTTTGCATCAGACTGAGAAGAAACAACATAAAAAAGAAAAATGAATCTCATCAGTTTGACCACTACCAGGAAGGCAGCTCACCTGCCCCTGTCTGCCCTACAGGTTGGAGAGCCCACACAGCCTTGGTGGAGACCTTGGTGTTTTCCTGGGTTCTTCCCAGAGGCAGCCCTAGTTTGTACAAATACCAGTTGCCAGGAAGTAGGAAGGAGGGGACCAATTCAGGACCCTAGTTCAGAGGCCACATTACCCATCCTCATTGTGGTGTCCCAGATCCTCCTCTTAAGAGGGCCTGGGGGCACAGTGCTGGATGACCACAGCCTGTTCTACCAGGAGGGAAGGCAGGAGCCTCTGCCACACCTGAGCTTCCTCACCTAACCCCAGCACATAATCTGGATACACCATCACTGGAGACAAGGCGGGCTGGAGAGGGAGCACTGTGGTCCTTGCCCAGCTCCTGACTTCTCAGAGCAAGAAAGGCCCAGCCCCAGCTCCTGGGCCCAAGGGTCCATCCTGCTGCCCAGCTGTGATGACACCTGAGCACTGGCTTTCCTGAGTCCGCTCCCTGGAGCCCTTCTCCTGCACCACTGCCTTCTCTCTAGCATGCTGTGGGTAAAACTGTCCTCAGTGCCAGCTGTGATTGGCCACTTCCTGCAGCAGTCTTTCCACAGGAATCAGAGGCATTACCTCAGGACACAGTCTCTCCCTGTGTTCTCAGCTTCACCCTCTCTCCCCGGGTTGCTCAGGGGCAACACCCTGGTGGAACACAGCAGTGGTCAGTAAGGATGTCTGAGGGTAGCAGTGGCCCATGAAGGCTCACAAGGGCAGAGGATGCACAGGAGGCTAGCTAGTGGAAATGATGGGCACTGTCAGTGTAAGAAAACCATGCCAGACACGGGAAATCACATAAGGGAGTTTATTAAGCAAATAGAGTGTCTCCCTGCAGGGTAAGAGAGAATATGAGAGGAAAAGAGAGGAAAAGAGAAAGGGCACGTGCTAGAGAGAGTGGAAAAGTGAGGAGGAGAGAGAAAGCAAGTGAGTAGGAGAGAGAAAAGCAAGAGAAAAGATGGCAGGGAAGCTATCCTTAAGCAGTTTAATTCTGCCGGGCTAACAGGGGACCAATAATGGAGAAGGATATTTGTAAGCTGACTGATGAACCAATAGCTAGCTAGGGTGTCCACAGACTAACAAGTAGTTGGGAGGTGGGGATATGGGTGCAGCAGAAAGAGTGGGGAGAGCAGCTTTCAGACTGACAAACTAGGTTGTGATGCAACGGAAAGGCGGGGAAGCAGCTTTGTATTATAGTCAGGGCCTTTTCAAATTTAAAAAATAGACCTCAAGAACACTCCAACCAACTCCCTGGTCCCCAAGAGGTGGGAAGACAGGAGGTGGGAGTGAGCCCCATGGAGATACAGGAAGCAGGCTAAGGACTTAGTCAATGGTCTTGATGCCTTTCAATGCCTGACTAACACCAAGTTTGGTCAATGCTGTATCCCAAGATGACATACGTCCCTAAGCACACCAAAATGGGGCTTCCTGCTCTCAGCCCCTCCCTCATCCTGTGAGGTTTCTCTCTTCCTAAATAAACCTGACTCTGCTTCCTCTTCCCTTCCATAACTGTCCATGCATCTTAATCTTCAAAGTTGTGAGACAAGAACCTAGAAGGAAATTGGTGAAGAGGGGAATCTAGTCTCATCTCAGAACTTGGGTTTTAGTCGCAGGCTCATGAGATTGTTAGTGAAAGCTTGGTGCGTGTTCTTATGCCAATTCAATAGTGAGGGCATGGTTTTGAGAAAAAGGAAAAAGCAGTTTCATTGCTTTGTTAGCAAAGGAGAAACACAAGGGACTCTTGTCCCAGAGGCTGATTCTGCCCATCAGGGAGAACTTGAGGGTTTTAAGGGGTAAATCAAAGGCTACATTCCATGTGTTCTCTGTCTGGAGTTGTAATTCACTTGTCAATTTGTGAGATGGTCATTTCTGAGATCTCCTGGTGCCGCCACCATGTCTGAGTTACTTAGTTCCTGTGGTGGTGTGTGCTCAAGGTCAGATAGCTCAGCCTAGGGTGAGGAAGAAAGGTAATTCAGTTTCCTCCAAGATCAGGGAGGGAGAGCTTAGGGAGGAGCAGGGAAAGAAGAATAGAAAGAAAAGTGCTTTAAAAGTAAGCTGCTGTGGCAGAGCAGCAAGAGCTATGTTCAAGCATAAAGTGGACCCCTGTGACAAGATGGTCAGATACATCAGATCACCATTGTTAGGCAGCAGTTATGGGTGACCAGGGTTTGGACTGAGGTTCCAGCACTAGGCTCCTGCAGAATGGACCAACCAAACCATGATGGGGTCACTCATGGTGTATGCTGTGACCAGACTGAGACCTCAAGGGGACGCCCAGCAAGACCCGGGTGTCCACTCTATTTAGCCCTGAAGCAGCCGAAGTCGCCTGGTCAGCTCAGCTGCTGTCCTCTTGTTTCTTCCCACAGGATAAAGCCCTTTGTTTTGTGCTACTCTTGTTTTCTAGAATGGAGGCTTCCTGATGGCAGCAAATGAAGCCAGTTAGATATGTAACTAAACTTGTGAGTTTGACTTTTTATTTAACAACTAAATGCACTTATTGTTAAAAAACAAAGCTAACTGTGTCTTTTGACACTTCCTTGATCTTTCTCTGGGTTTCTCTAGGAAAAGCAGAGCACAGGGCCAGCACAGCAGGCTGGGAAGCTCTTGGGTCCACAGAGGCCCACTGGCAATATCTGAAAGCTGGCTTTGCCTAGCATACATGGGAAGCAATGGGAGTCACTCATTTTCCCTTTCTTTCTTTTTTGTTTTTATTTCTGGGAATGGATCCCAGGGCCTCTGAATGCTGTGCAGGGCCTCTACCCACTGAGCTGCACCCAACCTTGGAAGTCATTTAGAAGAAAGGAATACTTTACACTGCAGGATAATTACTGTCGGTGTTTACCTGACAAAACTGAGAGAACACCACATCTAACTCATCAGAGGTTGGAACGAAGCTAGACTTACTGAAAACTACTGATGCACAATATTTCTGATGCACTTTTCTTACTTTAATCACCCAAAAATCCCACAAGATGGACTTTGTTACTCTATGAATCAGAAGAGGATGTTGAGGCTCAGAAATGTTGAATGACTTGCCTCAGGAGGGTCAGAAAGAGCTAACATCACACATTCCAGTTTGTCTCCAAAGTCCACACTGGTCTTTTCACACCATGTTTACTCCTGAAAAATAATTGATCTTTTAAATAAGTAAGATTTTATTTGCTCCCTGGTAGATGATATGAAACAAAATCTACAAGGTAGCATATCCAAGATGAAAGAGTATTTAAGGGCAGTGCTTGGTGAGAAGGTGACTGAGGATAGGTGCATGCATTCTGTCAATGTCCTTGTCAGGACAGCAGGTGAGAAGAAGAATCCTGCAGGCAATCCCCATGGGAGAGGAGAGGTGGACCCCATGGACTGGAGAGCTTCAGCTTCCTGCAGTGGATTGTCAGTGGGTGTTTGATAAGTGAGTGAGCCATGGCAGGGCTACAGAGGGCTCCTTTATGGAACCTGTGTCCACTCCATGGAAGGTGACTTGGTCTCCTCACACCACATTCCACAGTCTCTGGGTGAACTGAATGATGGAAGCTTATCTTCCCAGTTCTGGAAGAAAGGAGATCCAAACTCAAGGTGCCTGCCAGTCTGTTTTCTGGGGGACTCTCTTCTGGCTCCTGCACAGCTGCCTCCTGCTGAAGACACACCTGGTGGACAGCAAGCCTGGGCAGATGCTGACACGCTGGGATCAGGGTGGCACTCTCTGACCTCACCAGCGCTAATTACTCACTTCCTCCAAATACTCCACACTGGTGATTTGAGCTCTAGTCTGTGGCTCTTGGGTGGACACAAGCCTAATTCATAACAGAAGGCTCAGGTGGAATTTTCCCTGTTTGGTCTTCATGCTGGCTGTGCCTGGCCACCATGGTCAGTCAGCTCCATCTAACCAACTGGCTGGCGTGATGGGAAGGCAGGACACTGGGCAGGGGAAACGCTCCAGCATTGAGCCCCATGTGTCCAGGTGGAGCCTTTTCTGGAAGTACTGTTAAGGTCAGGTGCTGTGTGGGTTTTCCATGCCAGCTCTATGGACATTTAGGATAAAGTCCCACAGCAAAGAGCTCGGCTGTTGCCAAGGTGACAGATGAGGCAGGGAATCAGCACTGGCATCTGGCAATGGGTCCATCCTTTTCTGGAAGTAATTGTACCTGTCTTGCTTTGCAGACAGGTTAAGGGAAAGTGAAAGAAGGTAGTAAATTGCCTTTCGGGGTTCCCAGCTCCTCCAGAACCTCTCCATCTGAGAGAAGCCAGAAGTGCTTCAGTCACTCTTGCTCAGCCCATTTCCTCCCTTCCCCCTTCTGTGACTTGCACAGGTTGTGCACTTCTTCCCAACTTTCTCCTCCTGGTAAGCCTCCTCTGATCTGCTGTCTTGTTGGCTCTTCCTCTCTGTCCATTCTCAGTCCAGGGTCAACTCTCATTCTCCTCTTTGCCAAGGACACTGTTCCTAGGAGGGTCTCATCCTTCCTCTGGTCTTACACACTGTTTGTGTATTAATGGATGGCAAAGGTGCACTCTTTTGTTGACATCCCTTACTTAGCAGATGTTAGCAGGTGTTTCCAGATGCAGTGTAGCTAAAACACATGTGGTTTTCTGTCTCTGAGTCTTTCATTTTTCAGGATTCCCTGCCCAAATTGATGGCAGTATCTTCTTCTGTCATTGAAGCTGAAGATTTTAGATCTGCCCTTGATTCCTTGAAGCCCCTGACCCTCTACATATAGCTTGTCTCTGTCCTCTACAGCTGAAGAGCAAACCATGGCAGGGCAAACTGACTTAAAGGCAGTTCTTGAATCTTTCCCATGATCTGGTGGTCTGGTTAGAAGATTCTGTGACTGCTTTGGCCAACAGGGCCTGGGCTGCAGGACCAGGCGCCTGCTCTCACAAGTGGCTCTCACATGTCTGTACATCTGCAGGGCCTGGGGTCTGCTCCACACCACTTGCATCCTGTGGTAATAAGTCACAGACTTTCTGACACAGGGTTTCCAGGTTTTCAAGAGAAAACCTGGAAGCTACAAGGTCTAAAACCAAGTATTGAAGTCACACAGAATCACCTCCTCCCCATTCTATTGACTACAGGGAGCCATGAGTGGGTCCAGATTTAAGGGTTGGGTAACAGACAATGTGGCACCATGAAGGGCCAGGAGCACATCAAGCCACAGCATGTGTGCCATTCTCTGCTCACCCCATCCTTTCCAGCATTGCTTGGTCTGCTCCAAATCTCTCCACTTCTCATCCTGCACCACCCTTCCTCTAGCCTCCCACCTTCCATGCTGCTTGTGCACATGTGCACACATGCACACACATGCACACACATGCATACATGTGCACACATGTGCTCCCTCATGAAGCAGCCAGCATAATCCTTGTACATGTCAGGTCCTGTGGCTTCTCCTGTGAAAACCCTTGCAATGGCTTTCCATGCTCTCCAGACATGATCTGCAGTCCATGTCACAGCCAGGAGGCCTGTACCGTGTGACTCCTGTTTATCTCTGACTTCATCTGCTGCAGGTGTCTCATTGCTTGTGGTAAACTAAAGAAAAATATTAAAGTTCAGTGGGCAGAGACACACTGGCCCTTCCCTGTTTTTGAGTCTTAGAACATGTCAGAATCCGTTTTAACTTTGGGCCTCTGCTTGAGCACTCTGACTCAGACCTCCCCGTGCTGATTGCTCTCACTGCAGATCTCCCCAGCTCCAACAAGACTTTCCTGGTGGCATGAAACACTTATTTTCTCGAGCCAGTCACTCCTTTATGGTACCATGTTTTATTTTCTTTCAAACTCTTTTCAGTATCTGTCCTTAACCAGAGCACACATGAACTAACAGATCATGTTCCTCCAGAGGAGGGATCTTTTCTTTTTTCATACTTTTGGCCCTTATAGAATAAAACTTCACCAAATCCTTAGGAAGTGAGGAAATGAGTGTTAGGTCTTGACTGCACCTCTGTAGTCCAGAATCCATCATTTCTCTGGTCCCAGTGAAGACGGTTCAATGCATGTGCAGTGGTGCCAGAGATCAAGCCCTGCCCATTACTCTTCCATCACCCTCAAACTCAGTCAGCCTCCCCATGGCTTGGAATTTGTCTCATATGGAGTAAGGTTGAAGTCTTCACATCCCCATTTCAAAGGATGGAAGAGTGGGATAAAGTAGTTCTTCAACCCTCCGAGGCAGAACTCACAGTGCAGTGGGCACTGCCTGGTCCTGCCCATCTGCTTCAGGCTCAGTCAGCTGGAGAAATGCTTCAGGCCTGGGGGACTGTCTTCTGGGTGCTCGGAAGCCCTGAGTGGCATACACTTAGTAATGGGCTCAAGCATCACCTCTTGCCACGTGCCCTTATATCCTGCCCAATCTTCTCCAGATCAAGATCACTGGACAGGGTTTAGGTCCAATTGCCCTGATGGCATGATTAGGAAAACCGAACAAAAGGTGAGCTCTTGCTCTGGGGTGTGGCTCAGTGGTGGAGCACCTGAGTCGCAGTGCAAGGCCCTGGGTGGATTCCCAGTGCTGGAGAGAGGAGAGAGGTTGAGACCCTGCACTTAGATATTACCTGACATGTAGGTAATGTTTTAAAGGCTGGTTTTTGTTTAGGGTGGAAACATCTGCTGCTCACAGCTTGGAGCAGCTCAGCACCCTATGGTAATGGCAGTTCTGTGTGATCACTGTGCAGAGTGTTCTGACTTCTGTCTTCTTTCTTCCCTCAGCAACTCTTTAGAGGAGGCGATGCTATTATTCTCATTTTAACAGAGGAGGAAAGGGGCTTAGACTGGTAGATGAACTTCCCCATGCACAAAGTCAAGCTGGGATTTAAACACAGCCTGGTCCAATTTGCTGGATTGGAGGCAGCACTGCCTAATGCCTATGGGTGCATGTTGGGAGCACCGTGATAAGAAGGCTTTGCAAGATGTCAAGGGAGCGACAGGCACGGTGGCCAAAGCAAATGCAAAGTCCCTGAAAGGTATTCAACTCAAATGACAACAGACCCATGGTGTAACCGGACACACCCGAGCCCACAGCTGGGAGCCCATGAACTGGGCACCTGTCCTTATTCCCTGTCATGTCCCCAGTGATGGCTGCAGTACCCACAGGTGCTCTGCACATGCCTGTCAGTGTGGGTTGAGGGAGCGACTGTGGCGCCCGAGCACTCACCAAGCCATGGTCCTGCAGTTCAGATGGGGACAAAGTCTGACAGGCCTGACAGGCCGTGCTGAGCACGCTGGCATGACTGCTTTCAAGGACTGCGTAACTCCTACAGAAGCACCTTAAAATGTGCCACCTTGAATGACTGGATGTTACATCTGATGTATTCTGGGTGCTCTAAGAACAGTGTCACAACATCAAGCTTAGCTATTTGGCTTTAGCCCAGAGATATTTCCTCTGGCACTGAGTGCTGGGGTGTTACGGTTTGGATCTGAAATGTCCCTGAGAAGCTGGGTCCCTGCTGGTGGGGCTAGTGGAGCTGCAGAAGCCTCTGGGTGTGGAGCCCAGCTGCAGGGAGCAGGCCACTGGGGGCCTGTCCTTGAAGGACATGTCTGTACCTGGCATTTCTCTCTGCTTCCTGGCCATCCTTAGGTGAGTCACAATGCTTTGCCATGCCTTCTTGCCACAGCTGGCCTCAGCACAGATCCCAAATGAACAGATCTAAGTGGAAACATGAGCCAAAAATAATTTCTTCTGAAAATTTGTTTTTCTTAGGTATTTTGTCATAGAAACAAAAAGCTGAATAACACATAAGAATATCAGCTAGAAAAAAAGTTGAAAATAAAAACCTATATATAAACATTTTAAAGATTATATGATTAAATTATGTCTAATATTGTATAACTATGTATTCCAATTTTTTACAACATTGTCTTAGAACTTACATCTTAAATTGGAAAATTTGTCTATAAATTTAAAAAGCTTCAAAGAAAGTTATAATTGCAATTTAAAGTTTTAATTTCTGACTGTAGGACTATCTTACTCAGCTTTTTCACTGTTGTATTTTGTCTCCAAGTCTATTTGTATGGTGTCAGTAACACAGAGACCCAACCTAATGCCAGACATCTTTGAAATATGAAGTCTTTTCCCAGTGCTCCATGAAAAGTGATTATTGCTTCAATAAGGCATTGTTTGTTTTTTACCTTTTTTAGAAAATTAGGAAACTCAAACTCAGAGGGAGAAAACATGTGGAAGAAAATTAGAGCCAAAGGAAATAAAATGGAATTTTTAGGACTTTGTGTATAGGTAATGTCTTGTAATTTTCATGCAGATTTCTCAACTAATTTGCAACTTTTCTGAACATATCCTGGTTTTCTTCAGCATTGAGACTTAGAAGCATGTCTTGGCAAGTTCTGCTAAAAACAATCCCATCGCCCTTGGGCAAAGCTCTTAGGATTCATGGAGGTCAATGTGCAGAGAGAGTCCCTTTGATTTTCAGAAGGGCATGGTGGAAGAGCACAGGGTTAGATTGCAGGTGCTTCAGGGCCTTGGAGATGGATGAGGATGACATTTTTCCTGTTAAGATCCACTTTTTAACAGCATATCACCACAGGTGAACCATACTCTTTCCTAGAGTTGCTAGATTGTAAATGAGGGTAAAACCAAGGGGCTATGTAGAGACTGGGGACACCCCGAGGTCACATTGGCTGTCACAGGAGTACCTCAGGAACAAAGGTCTTGTGTCAGGTGCATGTGGTGTGATTCCTAGAGACTTCTTGATGCTGAGGGCCACAATCCTGTCATGTACTAAAGGCTCTGTGTGAGCTGGCTAAAATGCCATGTAAGCAGCACTATGAAAATAAATGTCCTGAAGTGCCTCCATCATTAAAATTTCAGGATCATTTGTTTCTTTAAGATCCTGGGACCTAATTCAACATTGTCACCTCCAGCATGAAAAGTGGAGCATCCACATGCTGCCTCTGCTCCCACCCTCATCAGTTCCCTCTTCTCCCAGAATGGCCCAGGGCCCCCTTCAGAGACATTGTCCTCCTGCCGGTCACCGTGACCACCTTGTGACAGAATCTGGTGAATGCCTTCAGGTTATCATCTTACCTCGTTTGTTTCTTGACAGCATTTAAGACTTCTCACAATTCCATTTCTTTTCCTCTTACCTACATCTGCTCTTTCTCCTCGTCCTACATTTGTTATAGAAATAATTTATAAATTAGAAATACAGAAAAAAGAAGGGTAAAAGCAGGTAGTATAGAACTGTATGAAGAAGGAAGTAAGGTCCGCACCCAAATCCAGCCAGCTCAAAACATCCTCCAAGGCCACCCTGCAGCTGCCTGCAAGGGACTTCCCTGAGATCCAGGCTGGTGCATTTAAGGAAAAAGAGCAAAGTCGGATTGTGTCATTTCCACTAAAGAGTATGAGATTTTATGTCACTTGAACAGCAGGAAGTGAAACTCAAGGAGCTGACAAGCCGAGGATTATTTCTGATGTTGACCCATGGTCAGCCATGAAGAAAACATGACTGAGAGACTTTGGGGCTGCAGGAGAATGTTTCAGCTGCTGGCATACTGGGGTAGGCTGGCATCTGTCCACCCAATCCCAGCAGGCTTTATTGCCTTAATGCAGGTTGTGTTTAATATGAGCAAGCAGAATTATTTTGGTCCATAGTTGCCTAGAACATATCCTGTGATTTTAATATTCCATTGCTCCCCCTACATTTCAGTTCAGGTGGCTCTCTTACTCTATCATTATTTTATTTTTTTCTTGGTGAATTTCCATTCTTCACATTTTATTTTTCCTTTCCTGCATACCATTAGATCATCAAACCTCCTCCCACTACTGATTTTGCATTTGTTTCATTATTTGATTCTTAGGAGCTACTCATCTTTTATCATTCATACACACATCCAAATAAAGTCCAGGGCTGAGGAAGTGGCTCGGTGGTGTGGTACCTGCCTGGCACCAGTGAGGCCTCATGCTCAGTGCCCAGCACTACAAAAAATGAAGTGAAAAATACCTTGATGCTTAGTAAATAACTGCAGCATAAAGTCAGTGACTCCAATGTCCACAGTGACATTTGACCCCAGCCTCCTCCCATCAGGTAACCACAGCTGAGGAGCACTTGAGCTGGAGGCATTCCTGGTGCCTGCCCTGCAGTCACCACAGCCCCTTCACCCCATAGGGATGCTCCTCATGTTTCCCACCATGCTCAGCAACACCTCAGGTCACTGCTCTTCTGACATGTCACCTCTGGGCCTCAACCCCATTTTATCCAAAGGTTGGTTCTTTCTTTCCTGCAGTGAGACCTAGTTGTGGTGCTTACGGTTCTGAAGGATGAGTTCTCTGCCATTGCTCCTGGTTGACAGCATAGTCAGGCAGAGTTCCAGGGGGCGACTATCTCTGCCAGCTTGTTGAAGATGCCCCATTGTGTTCCCAGGTCCATTCCATTCCTGTTGGCAACTGGTTGGCAGCTGGGCAGCTGTCATTCTGTGGTTAGCAATTTGGCTCTTGTAGGTGATGCCATTTTCTCTGGAACTGTTTCAAGATTTTTCTTATTATGTCAGTGCTTTGCCTTTATGGGCTGGTTAGAAGTTATCCTGTTCTTGTATTAGAGACCTTTTTGGGGTGGGGCATAGATCCTCTGTTTAAACCCTCCTGAGTACTTTCTTTTCTTTCCTGGAGATTGGCTCTACATTTGCAACATGAAGCAAGGTGTGTGTGGGGGGTGTTCTTGTCTCACAAATACAGAGAATGAGATTCACAGGTAGTGGTGGGTGAAAGTAGAGTATAAGAATTTATTAAAAAGCAAAGCTTCCACACTGGGAGGGACCCAGGGAATCACCCTGGGTGGTTGCTATCTGTGGTTTATGTGGACTTAGACGCTTGAGGAAGTCAGGCCCTGGCCCAACATTCCATGTCTCCGTGTTCCTGAGGCATGCACGCAGCCTTTGGCCTAATCTGAGTTTTGAGCCAGTATTTTCCTTCTTTGGAGAGGCCATGGACTCCAGGCCACACATGTCCCAATTTAAAAGTAACCTTTTTGCAAGTGTCTCTGCAAAAGCATGCAGCTGCTGTTTTTCTGCTCTGATGCCCAGGAAGTTGTCCTGGGGCCCATTTTCCTCTGTGTCTGGCCTTATCTCTTCCTCCTGTCTGCATTCCCCTGAAGAAGTAGCCCTGACTGCTGTTAGGAAATTGTGCTGACCAATTGTGGCTTCTGTTGGAAGCATCAGGGACATTTCTTTTGCACTGACCCTCCTCTTTGCAGAATGTGCCCTGGTTGGCTTCCTGTTCTCTAGGGCCCTCACGGTCCCACTGACCAGGAGGTCAGGTGACTTGCCAGAGTCATAGAGCCCTTATAGGGGTCCCATCATTCCCTGGGTCCTGGCTGACCTTTGGGGGCAAGGGACAAAATAGTGGCTGCTTTTTACTTAAACCTTTTATGTTCTTGGTTTTGGTTTTCAAGTTTTGGTTTTAAACATCCATCAGGCCAGTTTCACCAACCTTGAAGGGGGAGTAATGGATTTCAACTTAGAAGTCTATAATTTTTTATAGACTACCCCACTTTCATCTAATTAGGGTCAGTACTGGTTCTGGATGTCAGCATCGTGTCCTATCTGCTCTGTAGGTGAGAGCTTATTGTCTAAGGTAACTCAGTTCTGTCAGAAGCAGGACTTCTGCAAATCACTAGCAGGCATGGTTCACGAAGTGAAAGTAGTAAGAGCAAAAACTTCCCTTAGTTTATGTAACAGCTTGAAGCCAAGAAGCATAATCTTATAATATCACTAAAATGCTTTGGTAGCTATTTAACCTCCATAAAGATGCAAACAAATCTTTAATTTAATCACATACGAATTTTTTTTATAAACTTAAAAGACAGTGTTAATGATCAGAAACAGAGACAGGTCTAAGTCAGGTTTTTTAAGTGGCAGCATGCCCCATTTATGCCTGATACCACTGTATAAATTGGTTATCTTGCCTACATTAAATATACATAACTTTCATGATACAAACTTTTAAATAATACTTAGACAAAGCTTAGATAAATATATTTAGTTTGCAGATGTATACATATCTCTAGTCACATATATTTAAGGTGTCAATTTTATAGTAACAACCTAAAATAATAGCTGTTTGTTTAACTACAGTTACACTCAGTTTCCCTAAGTAATAAAATCTAATAGCTAAAACAAATTATCTTGATATATAAGAACAGACTAATGTTCCAAGAGACCTTCGTTGTTTTAACAGAGAATTAGATGTTGGTTTTTTTTATTAGCACATCAAAATTTGACCTTAGGAAAAAACCTTACATAATTTTAAATGTGGACACAACTGAAATCTTTTGTACTTTTTGACTATAGAATTATATCTGCTAATTAGAATCTTAACTCTTAGTAACTTTGCTTTTAGTGGAGACCCAAAACAAGCTAATCTCAATCAGTTTTCCTTTTATTAACAATTAAAAAAAATTAATGGGCAAAGGACCTAAATGACACTTTTCAAAAGAATACAAATGGTCAACAAATATGAAAAAATATTCAACATCTCTAGAAATTAGGGAAATACAGATCAAAACTACAGAGATTTCATCTCATTCCAGACAGAATGGCAACTATCAAGAATACAAATAATAATAAATGTTGGAGAGTATGTGGGGAAAAGGTACTGTCATACATTGTTGGTGAACCTGCAAATTGTGCAACCACACTGGAAATCAGTCTGCAGATTCCTCAAAAAACTGAGATTGGAATCACCATATGACCCAGCTATCCCACTCCTTGGTATATAGTCAAAGAATTTAAAATCAGCATACTACAGTGACAGAGCCACAACAATGTTTATAACAGCAGAATTCATAACAGCCAAGCTGTGGAATCAACCTAGGTGTCCTTCAACAGATAAATGGATAAAGAAAATGTAGTATATACACATGATAAAATATTACTCAGCCACAAAGAAGAATGACTTTATAACATTTGCTGGTAAATCCACCAAAAGTCAGAGGTTGAATGTTTTATCTGATATGTGAAGGTAATCTAAAGTGGAATGTGGGTGAGGAAAAGGGGAGAGAAAGGAAAAACATAAGAAGAGGAAATTCCGTCAAAATAGGGAAAGATTAGTGAAGTAGATGAAGAAGATTGATGATGAGAAGGAGGGTCTGACTGTATAGGGGAGGGACAGTGGAAGATGAAAATTATGAATGTACATACTTGACTATAGCACAGTGAATCTCCACATTAAGTCTATCCAGAAGACACTGATTTTAAAAGATCTATAAATGTGTTGCAGAAAGATCAGTGGAGTGGAGGGAGGAAATGGGAGGGGAGTGTTGGGGACTGAATTAGAGCAAATTACATTCCATGCTTTTGTGATTATGTCAAAATGTATCCTTATATACTGCATAACTAAAAAGAATAAATAAGAAAAGAAAAAAATCACATTCAATATGCCCAATATGTGCTATTATACAGTTGAAGAAGCCAAGAGCACTAGGAATTTAGGTTAACAGTGAAAATCAAAATATCAGACAAAGTTGGTTAACATTCCAGGACATCTTCTCCTGAGGAAGAAAAACCTTGTAAGCAATGGACACTATAAACATTTTATAGCTATCAGTGCTAGAAAAACGTGTGCATTAGTAATTTCAAAATATCTTTTATTTTTCTTTTTGCTGAGTATTTAAATCTCATGAGCTGAAAGACATTTTGGATCCATTTCTTTTATACTTATGAGCTCTCATCTATCTATACATCAATTTTGATACCATGCAAATGATAGATAGACACAAGCATCTATGTGGACACAAACCATAATATGAAGGTACACTTAAGTGTATGTGAAAACATACAGGAAATATTACACAAAATTTTGATTTTACTCTTTAGAAATTAAAACAGAGCCTGGCTCAGATTTCCATTGTATTTGAGAGTTCATTGGCCTTCGAATAAAGACAGCAGGGGGGAAAAAACAAACCAAACCAGACAAACAATAACAACAACAAAAACAGAGATGGCCAAAAACTTCAGTTAGATAAAACAAAGTAAATCAGAACTAAAAGAACAGGACCAAAGGTAAATTCACCAGAAAAGCCATGAGCTCAAAAAGACAAGTTTTCAAACAAATGATACAGCCATAATTACTCTAGTTAAGGAGCACAAAGGACATATAAAGCAGAGCAGAGTGCACTTTGGGTCAGACGAGTCAGTCCAGATATTTAAAGAATGTGGGAACCCCCAACATCCCCAGAAAAAGATTTTTAAGAACAAAGACAACCCATGCATATGGGGTCTTGTCTAATTTTTCTTCCTTGTGCCCATCTAGACAGAACAGAAAACCCCACAGGATTTAGGGCATCTGCTGACAGGTCCCTTGTGTCCAATTCCAGAATATAAGTCCCTGTAATTTGGGGCAGTGCCTGTATGGTGTCCTCAGAGCCAATTGTAGTCCTCTGAAGCATCACCCACGTGCCTATTAGTGTTATCAGTGCTAGAAAAACTAGCCTGACTGCCTTTCCAGAGTTTCTTCCTTGGTGTCTCCTACTTCCTCTAGCATTTAGGGTGGAATTCACTGAAAGCAGAATTTCAGAGACAAGAAGAAACCGTCTTCTATGTTCCACAGAGGCTTGGATTTGAAAGGACATTTTCTCTTCCTCCAGCTGGGTCCCTTGCTGATGCAGCTTGGTTTCCAGATGGGCAAATTCAGAGGTGCCGATGGTCAGCATCCTGAGGGGTGTCAGGGTCAGGCAAGTTTTCAAATGTTGCAGGCCTTTCCCATTCACACACACCAGCTGGGTCCCACAAAAGTGAAACTGAAAGGATGTTCATTAGGACCAATATCCCCCATGCCTAAGTAAAGGGGTGGATCCTGTCTCCCCAGCAAGTCTGTTGTCTGAGTCCTGTAGACTGGCAGGCGTGCTATTAGGATTTTTTTTTTTTCATTCCTTCTTTTTTATTACTATGTTTTTTATTTTTACAGACTGCATTTTGTTTCATTGTCCACAAATAGGGTACATCATTTCATTTCTATGACTGTGCATGATGTAGATTCATACCATTTGTGCAATCACACATGTACATAGGGTGATGATGTCTGTCTCATTCCACCATCTTTCATATCCCACTTGCTCTCATTTCCCTCTACATAATCTAAAGTTCCTCCATTCTCTCACCCTTCACCCCCACCCCCATTATATATCATCATCCACTTATCAGGGAAAACATTTGACTTTTGGTTTTTGGAGATTGGCTTATTTCACTTAGCAAGACATTCTCCAATTCCATCCATTTATCTGCAAATGCCATATTATTATTATTCTTTGTGGCTGAATAATATTACATTGTGTATATATACCACAGTTTCTTTATGTATTCATCTATTGAAGAGAATCTAGGTTGGTTCCACAATCTAGGTATTGTGAATTGAGCTGCTATAAATGTTGATGTGGCTGTGTTACTGTATATGCTAATTTTAAGTCCTTTGGGTATAAACCAAGGAGTGGGACAACTGGGTCAAAAGGTGGGTCCATTCCAAGTTTTCTGAGGAATCTCCACACTGCTTTCCAGAGTGACTGCACCAATTTGCAACTCCACCAGCAAGTGTGCCTTTTGCCCCACATCCATGATAACATCTATTATTGTGTTCTTGATAATAACCATTCTAATAGGATTAAGATGAAATCTTAGAGTTGTTTGAAATTGCATTTCTCTAATTACTAGAAATGTTGAACACTTTTTCATATATTTATTAATTGCCTGTATGTCTTGTAAAGTGTTTGTCCAGTTCCTTGGTCAATTTATTGATTAGATTCTTTGTAATTTTGGTGTAAAGTTTTGTGCTATTAGGTCTTAAGTGATGGACAAATGCCTAGTTTTTTTTTTTTTTTTTTTTTTTTTTTTTTTTTTTTTTCAGTGCTGGGGATCGAAGGCAAGCACTTTACTGACTGAGCTATCTCCCCAGCCCTATGTCCAGTTTTTGTTTCAGGGGAAGGAGAGAGAGAAAGAGAGAGAAAGAGAGTCATGCAGAATATTAACTCTTTGAATGTATCTGAATGGAACTTAGGACTCCCAGAAAGGGCAGGGAGTCACTGGTCAGTCTCACTCACCCTTCTGCAGATCCCAGATGAGTCCCCAAAAGACACAACATGCAGTGTGGAGTTGGGTGGGTTCTTTGTCTTGAAAATTCAAAGAATGATCTTCATGGAGGGCAACAAGTGACAGCAAAACTCCAGCAACTGAGGGGGGGACCCGAGAGTGTTGCCAGTGGGTGGCTTGTGGAGGGCTTTATATGGATCACCCAAAATATGGATCAGTCATTTTCCATCTCTGGAGAGGCCATGGGCTCCAAGTGTCCCTATTGAAAAATAACCTTTTTGTGAGTTTCTCAGTGAAAGCCACAGCTGCAGTTTGTGCTCTGCTGCCCAGGAAGTTGCCAGGGGCCCATTTCCCTGTGTCCTGCCTTCTGTCTTATTGCAACTTCTCATGGACCCTTCTAATTTTCTCAGTATTTTTGACACCTGTGGTCAGGTGGAAGCTGTCTATATCTGCTTTTCCCATAGCTGTTGCTTGGAACAGTGAGTCCAGGACACCTAGGTTCCCTGGGGCTGGTGTAACCAGTGTCACACAGTGTCCTAACAGTGGAAAAGTACCATCAAGCAGTCCTGGACTGAGGTTGGCTAAACTGTGTGGATGCTCCAGAGGAGCTGGCACCCTGGTCTCTCCTGGCCCCTCTTTCAGGCATCCTTGGTGCTTCTGGATGGGCAGATGCTTCATGCCTGTTTCCTCTGCCCCCATCACCACGTGATGTTCTTCCCTGTGAATCTCTGAGAATTTTCTTCTTATAAAGGCACAGATCATGGGATTAGGGCCCTTTGTCATCCAGGATGACCTCAACTTAACTGGATGACACCTACAAAGAACCTGCTTCCAAAGTCACGTCCCTCTCACTGGGTGGTGCTAGAGGTGGGCTCCCTTCCTTTGAGGCAGCTGGGCCCTCATGGGTGGTACACTCTTCTCTCTGGGTTTGGAAACCAGAAACTCCTTTTGAAGGTGTGCCACATTTGCCTGTTAGTGTTACCCATAAGGGTAAGATCTGCCAGTCACTGAGGTCGATGTGATATTTCAACGAGCAATCCTCCAGAATGCAGAAGCTGGGGTCAGCAGAAAAGATGAGGCTCAGTGGAATCAGATTTAAGAGTGTCAGTCAATCCAATAATTAACTCAGTAGCTGATGTTGGGATCCCAGAAGTCCAGTGACATTAAACCAGAGTTTGCATATTGAATTATTTAAGCAATGTGTGTCTGTCTGTCCTCTTACACATCTATCATATTTATTTATTTCAAGCTTCAGAGAGAAAGAACATGCTACTTATTTCATGATCACCGCTGGGTTTATTCTCCGTCTCCTTCATTTTCATCTTTGATCACAGGGTGTCGTTCCCTCTGCCCACCAATGCTGTACTTGTGAAACGGCTCTTTGTATAATTGTGACTGCCCCGATTTCTGGGGATTCATTTTGCCAGCACAATTTGGGAAGAGGTGTCACTGTGTGAAGTTCTTTCACTGTAATCAGTCTGCATCAGCCTCCAGAGTGACACTGAGTCGGACAGACTGTGCAGACTGGGGCCGAGGATGGTGGGTGGAAGCAGCGAGGGACCATGCTGATCTGTGGACATGGGGAAGGGATGGGTGGCAAAAAAGGAGGGTGTCAACTGGAGCTCTGGGAGGGCCCCAGGGCCTCTCCAACAGGCAGTGTCTCCTACCAGGGCTCCTTAGACGGGGACATCGGACCCTCCACTGGATCCCAGCAGAGGGGTGGTCTTCTGGCTGCTTCCCTGGCTGACTGGGTTCCCTGTTTCTCCACGTGTGCTTCCTAGGATGTACATCGCCCTGATCATGTTGTGCTAGTCTAGCCAGATGCCCTGAGACTCCTGCTCAGAGTGCAGGGACACACTCTCTGCTTTGAAACTGACAGCGACAAGGAATAAAAAAGGATCTTCAAAAAATTTAACATGCATGATTAATGTTCTTGGTGAATGTTTTAAACAAAGTCTCCAAAATCAGTTTGTCCCTTTGGGGACTTCTTATGAGCATAATTTATCTGCTCATTGCTAGCCAATTTGAGGTTTTTGAGTTAGAAACAAGTATCTAGGGAAGTAAGAAATCACATTAAAAATTCCCAATTGCTAATGTGGAACTATGCAAACAATGTTTTACTTCACTGGTGTCAACAAAGCATGGGGAAAGATGCTGTCTAGATATTTTCTGCTATTCTGAATTCCAGTTTTATAAGGTGAATTTTGGGTCTCAATTTCAAAGATACACTTCTATGCAGAGAGGTTGAATGATCAACCTGAACTTCCCCAGCTGTTGTAAGGGACATGATTTAAATTACCCTGTGCAGAGCATGTGTTCCGGGGAGGATGGAGCCTGGGTCTTATTATCAGGTGTGAAAGAGCTGGAAGAAATGGTGTAGTGAAAGTACCATATCCCTCTCTTCAAGAATAATATTTAGAATTTCACTTTCAGTTACTTTCGATAAAGAAAAACTTTAGATAAGTTAAATTTATCAAATGTTATCTGTGCAAAGAGTAATTCCTGGATTGGGCAGCACCCTGAATAGGACAGGTCTGATTGTCATCAGCTGGAGGGTCCTGGAAGGCTTCTTCAACCTGGTAAGAATAGGTTCTGCAGAATGAGTTCAATCTATACTAGGTTGATCCATGTAAGAGTTTGTGAGAGCAGAAAATAAGGAGGTCTCATTGCTGGAGACATGGACCTTCCCTCACCTGCTTCATGAGTGCCCAGTCTGTCTTCCAGAGGGGGGACCTGATGGCCATGGACTGACACAGTCCCTGTGGGTCCTAGGGATACCATTTTCTCTGCCTTCTGCTGAACATTTGCAGTGTCCCTCAGGTGTTCCTTGCCTCCATGGAACCAGTCCCTGTGCTAAGACTTCCCCAGGCCAGCTGCAAGCCAACATGCCATGGTCTCTGCCTTCCTGCATGGGAGAACTCACACACCTAGCACCTGCATGTTCCTGAAAATAAGCGGAGGCCATCTAGAGGGCTCTGAATGGTGCAGCCTCCATGGACATGGACCACCACAGGGTTTAAACTGCCCAGAGTGATGACTGACAAACCCAGAATTGCCAAAACCAAAACCATGTTAACGATTTTAGAATGTTGTCTCACTGAGTTTGCTCATGGTTTGTGTGGCTTTGCTGCTCCGTGAGGAGCCGTGAGCGAAAGAAGCTTTCAGCCCCCTCTCCTCTCCCTGGGTCCACACCAACAGTGGGTTTACCTCAATACAGCTATGGTTCCCTGATTCAGGGGGCAGGGCACTGGTCATGAAAGGTTCTCCTGGGCATTTTGACTTGGGTCAACCTACAGAGTCCGTTGACATAGAATTTCTTAGCAAGTTCAGTACTGGCTGATTTAGCAATGAAAATCTGCCAGAGGCTGACCTGGGCACTCACATGATCTTGATCTGCTTGTTGTTGGGTTGATGACTTTGGAACCTGATCAGCTTCTGCCACCAGAGAGGGGGAATTCTCCCCCAACCAGGGTGCTGACATCATCAGAACCTGTACTTGTCAGAGTTCCCCATGAACCTCCTGAGGTGAAGCTGCACAGGTTTACAGCTGTTAGTGTATTATTCAGAAAAGTACTGTGTGAAGTTGTTCACTCTTTGCAGATAAGGAAACCTACAGGGAGCATGGGTGAAGACCGAGTGAGAGTCCCTTCTTACAGGGGTGCAGCCAACAGGGATCTTGGTACTCTGTGCCACGAGACCCTGTAGGATGGCAGCTGGGATTGTGGCCAACAGGAAAGTAATAGGGCCACTAGATTTCTGTGAATTTTACACATTTCTTTTCTTTCCTTTTTTTCTTCTTAGTAACAAGGATTGAATCCAGGGGTGCTTAACCACTGAGCCACATCCCCAGCACTTTTTTATATTTTATTTAGAGACAGGGTCTCACTGAGTTGCTTAGGGCCTCACTAAGTTGCTGAAGCTGACTTTGAACGTGTGGTCCTCCTGCCTCAGTCTCCTGAGCTACAGGCATGCACCACTGTGCCTAGCTCATACAATTTCTAAAGTATACTAGGAGCACATCTATACAAATAGAACTCAGAGAGAGCTTGCTTATTTGACAATGCTTTCCATATAATTTAATCTGCAACCTGAGCCCAATTAGCTTAACATCTCTCTTTTGTAAGAAGAGATACCTTTTGGAACCCATCTGGAAAATTCCAAAGTTAATCCATGATCAAGAAGAAGGCTTAATGTAGAATTTAAATTTGTGAAAAAAAAATCAAACATTTAAAATTCCATCAAAATAGGATTACAGGGAACAATTTAAAGACTTCAAGAGAAAATGCTGATAATTACATAGTTGTGGAAAAATCTTAGCTCGGTAAATTTTTTTCTTAGTACCAGGTATTGAACTCAGCCTGCTTTACCACTGAGCCACACTCCCAGTACATTTTACTTTTTATTTTGAGACAGGGTCTCACAAAGTTGCCCAGGCTGGTCTTGAACTTGGGATCCTCCTGCCCCAGCCTACTGAGATGCTGGGATGATAGGCATGTGCCACCTTGCCTGACAAAATCTTAGTTCATGTAAACAAAAAGGATTGAACATAACTCCTGGTTGGCCGCCTTCCACATAAGATATTGTCCCCCAGATAAACATGCTTTTACTAAATTACCCCAATTGGTTGGAGTAAGATTTTGACTTGCAACATTCTCTAATAAAGAAATGGTAAATGCAGCTTGTACTCCATAGGACATAACTGCCTCTTTTAACTGTTTCACTAATATTATATCTAATATTTGATGATATCTCTGATTGTTTTGATCTTCAAATACCGGGAATACTTGGAATACTGATCGAGATTCTACATCAGCCCACTGTCTGGAGGCCACCCCTGTGCAGCAAGTACATGCGCCCCTAAAACTTGGAAAAGAGTGGTGACCTGGATTATATACCGAAGGACGTGGCACAGTAGGGACTAAATGCCACTGAGAGAACTTCTTTTCTAGCTCTGTCTCAGATAGTTCCTGTTCTTCAGAGTCACATGCCTGTTCTGAGTCTGAACATCTACTTTCTCTTTCAGAAGCTCAACTCGATTGTTCTTCTTTTACAGTTTATCTCTTACCCTTCTCTTAGATGTTCTTGAAATTTTGGTTTTTGAAAGTCAGACAGAAATGAACTAATGTCCATATAGGCAAAGTACCAAGAGGGAGAAGCATTTTTTCATTTTGTTTATGGAGGTCCTTTCCCAAATGCTCCCACTGAGAGATAATAAGGAGCCCTTCTTCTAAGAACCAAGGACAGGCATCTTCTATAGTTTTAAGGAATGTCCACACAATTTTAGACTTTAACGGAGTTCCATTTTCTCTTAACAATGCCTTAAGAGAGTCTTCCATGCGAATCCATGAAATTTCCTATCCCATGGCTATAATATGGCCTCTCTGATCACCATCACAACAACAAACAGAAACCAAACAAGAAAAAGTAACAAAAATATTAACACAACTAACACCTTACACACATTCATTTACTACAGGACGTCCTTTGCTGTCTCTTGGGACAGCCTTCTGTTAAGTTCCCTCACTAGGAGAGCCTTCCATTAGTACCTTAAGGCCACTGTTTCCTCGAGTAGGGAAACCTGCTAGTTAACTGCTAGTTGACTGTGCTAGTGAAAATTTTTCTACTTTATTACTTACCTAAGCACTCACCGTTCCCCATACAGACCACCAAATGTCGCTGTCCAGCGGGACATAAAGACACATACACCACAGATTGTCATGAAGGAGCTTTTATGTTTTTTATTTGGACAACACCCTCTATATATAAGCAGTCTCATATAAGCAATTTCAGTCAGATATGTCCACCCAATCCTGTTAAAGATCAAGCAATCATGAGCTCAAACATACGTGTAACCAATTGTAATAGCTTCCTATTTTTCTCCAGGCATACCAAGCATGCCCTTTAGCTCCCTGCCAGCCCACAGGCCACATTATTTCACAATAACTAAGATCAGAGGCAAGTGTTGAGTTAGAGCTGAGCTGCACTGGCTTGACACTTTTGCCATGGGAGTGTCCAATGGGTTGGAAGAGAGCTAAGAACCGGGAAGCCAGAAATCAAGGTCCCAGGCTCTGTGTGTTCAGGGCCCCATCATCCTGTCCCTCTAAAATGTAGAGGAGGATCTCTAGCCACCCTTTAGGAAGCCCACAGTGAAGCTTCTCACACATCTTGGGAGCAGTGTTCTTCCTGTGGATCTGAGTCACAGGTGTGGACCATGCTGAGCAGCTGCAGGGACTCAGCCCACCCTTCTCTGTCCCCTTGGTGCCCTGCTGGGGGCTTCTCCCCCACTTCTATGCAAGGGCAGAACTTGCTCAGAGACAGGAATGTTCAGTGTCTAAATGGGCAGAGGTGAGTGCTCTTCTCTCGCACTCCCTAATCATGAAGCATGATTTTCCACTGGTGGAGGAAGCCCAGCAACACCACGAGCAGCTTAGGCAGAAATGGAATCTTCCTTTTTGCAGAACTGCTCCTGATTTTAAAAGATTGCTCTTTTAGAAAGCAGATCATATAGCAATTACAAGATATCTTTTGTAAGGAAAAAATTAAGACTTTGGAATAAACCAGAAAATCTACTTAAATATCTTTTCAGTGGAATGCTGGAGTCTCTGGGGAGTCATTTGATTCTTTAAGGGATTCTGCACCTCCATCACTTTGAGGTCTCTTATAACTGCATGTTGTGGATACCTGATAGCAGTGTAAATAATTCTTATCTACAGACACTGGAACAGATTCTGTCTGGCAGAAAAAAATATACTTGGAGTCCATTCATATCTTCTTTCCCACTTCCCTTATTTACATGAGCAAATGACTCTCTGATCTCTCCTTTGAACAGAGAGAGATAAGGAGAACCAACAATAGTCTGGTTCCCTCAGAAATCAACAGCTAAACAAACTCTTTGCCACATCTTCAGTTTACATCTCTATGAGAGTCATGATTTTATTACTCTTAATGTTTCTCTTTTGACTCTCTAACATGGAATTTTGAAATTAAAGTTTAATATTTTTAAAAGATTTACTGGTTTGGGTTTTCTTTTCATCTTAAGTTGCAATAATTTGGGAAGACAACTGCTACTATCTACTTAATATCAATATAATTATTAATGTGGTTAAAAACAGACAAAACAAAACTTTGATTTGGTTGGTTGGGAAACAAAAGAAGAAAAATGTTGATAATTCTGATAATAGTTCATCTAATTGTGTGATTTAAAGGGTGAGGTGATTCCATATAATCAATTTTAGGCTGTTGGTATTTGTCTCTGTTTCTTTGTTGCTGTAACTGAATGCCACGAACTGAGTAACTTAGGAATCACAGAATTTACTTGGCTCACAGCTCTGGAGCTGGGAAGTCCAAGAGCACAGAACTGGCATCTGGCGAGGGCCCTCGGGTGACATCACAGCATGACAGAGGGTGCAATGTAGCTAAACTGAGCAAATGTCTCCTCTTGTAAGACCACAAAGGACATGATGGTGACCCCACCCTCATCACCTCATCTAACCCAATTCCCTCCCAAAGGCCCACCTGGGATGCCTTTGACATGTAAACTTTGATATTAAGTTTGCAACACATGAACTTTGGGGACACACTCAGCAACCGTCTTGTAGGGTCACAGAACCTGCCCAGAACAAAGAGTTCCATGGATGTCACAGGAGAGGACACAGACATCATGAGGTTGCAAGGTCCCTGGGGGTGGGGATGTTCACCCCCACCGCCTTGCTCTGCACTGTCTGATATGCCAACTCCCTCCTGGCTCCCAGAGGCTCCCCTTCTTTCCTTGTTTTGAAACGGCTTTTCCCAGGCCAAGATCTATCTGCCTAGGAAATGTGAAAACAGGAAAGAGTTCAGGCTTTTAAGATAAAGAATGTGACTCAGATTGCCACTTGCAATGTGACTGGGAAGTTCATACCGATTCTGACTCCGTTTCCCGGTCTTTGAGAAGCAGATAAGGACAATCGAGATGGCGGCCATCATGGCAACCTCCCTCTTCACCAGGGTATTTGCAGGGAGCTGGGGCAGCACAGCACCCAGGTTAGTGTGCCAACCTGTGGGAAATTCCTCTGAGCACCAGAGCTTGTAAACTTCTCACTGGGATTAGAGAGGGAATAAAAGGAAGTCCACAGGCAGGTGTGTGATGTGCAGAGTCCACAGGAGTGAGAGACCTGATCACCTTGCCCTCACCGCCAGTGGCTGGGCCTGCACATCATCTCTGCTCTGTTCAGGTTCACTGGCTGGGCTGTTGGTGTTGCACCACCATGTCTGGAAGGCTGCTATTGAATTGGGTTCTCTCTATTTTGCATATTAATCCCTTCTTAGACACATGATTTGCAAATATTTTCTCCCATTTCATAAACTCTATTTTCACTCTGTTGATTATTTTTACTTTTGCTTTGATGTTTGTGGGGCTACAACCCAAAAATCTTTGCCAAGACCAATATCACGGACCCCCCTTGTGCAGTCTACATTCTTCCTTTAGGTCTTTGACCTGTTGTGGGTTATTTTCACTTTGGCGTGGGGCACCTAGCTTGCTCTTTGTGTGCAGACGTCCAGTTTCTCAGTGGATTACTGGAGAGGTAACTGTCTCCTTGGAAATGCTCCTTCCCACAGAGTAGGACAGAGTCACATGGCTAGCCTGGGCTTTCTGACACCCATGTGGGTGTGGGTGGACCCCAGGTATCCCTGAGAGCTCCCATGGGAGACCAGGCAGGAGTGTCTGGGGGTCATGCTCAGATTAGGGGAGCTGCAGCCTGCCTAGCAGATGGGTCCTCTGATGGATCAGGCATTGGAAGGACTGCGGTGGTAACTGTGGCAGACAGGGTGTGGCTGCAGAGGTGACCAGAAGTGTCCCTTCGGGCTTTGTGTTTTGTCCTGGTGCCTCGCCCCTGAGTCTCTCTGCTTCCTGGGCAGGTCTCCTCTGCTAGGCCCTTCCCTATGACATGGGGATCACCTCAGGCCCAGAGCCCTGGAGCAGGCCGGCCATGGACTGGGTCCCCAGAAGCTGGTAGCCCCAAATCAACATTTCTTCTTCTGAGTTCTTCTGGTCACATGTTTTTGTCATGGCCATGAAGCTGACTAGCACATGTTACCTTTGAAACCCAAGTTCTGCCTTAACACTTTGTGACTCTCCTTATGAAAGTTGACTTGTCCCCAGGAAAGGAAGCCTCAAGATGGAGCTCTTCCAGGGAACTCTGCTACTCCAGTTGGCAGATGGCCTACCTGGTCCTGGCTCAGAACCCTTCTGAGCTACACAATGCAGACCTGTCATGGAACACAGCCAGTCCTGGAGTCCCCATCCACCCTCATCAGACCCAGGAGCTCGGCCAGCCTGCTGCTCCCAGCTGGGAAGAAAGAGAAGGCTGTGCTGAGTGCCAGGCTCCATCCATCCAGATGACCCTCAGTCTGTTCTGCCCTGTGCTGACTCAGCTCCAGAGTGACTCCATTTGTCACCTCCAGGTTTCTGGATTTTGGTGGGGATGAAAAACACAGACCAAGTTTCCAAACAGAGGATCCTGAGTCCAGGTGAAAGGAAATGTAAGTAGCAGGGCTGGGTGAGGGAATTCCGAGGAACAGAATTCCCTTTTCCAAGGTGGTCTCTGTAAGTGCTTGAAATTACTGCCACTATTAAGCTGCTAAGCCTCCCCCAAACATGGCTCAGACAAGCAGGTAGCAGATGGTAACTGGGCCTGTTTTGAATCAGATATTTACCCCGAGTTTTCCTCCAGCTTTCAGTGAGAAGATCAACACCAAATATCTAAGACATGCTGTCTTATATTTTAAAAAATGAAAGCAAAGGAAGGGGAAATTGTCAATTTTTAACTTCAAAATTAAATTATAGATACACAGAAAAGTGTTCTCTGAGTGGTTTTGCCTCCATGACTGCCCCACTCCTGCCTGGCCCCTTCATTAACTTCCAGAGTGGATGTCTGAGGTATCTGTGCTTTTGCTGTCGATTATGAGGAAAGCAAAAGTGAAGGTGAGTCCCAGGCCTCAAGAAAGAGGCTCACTGGGCTGGGAAAGGGACAGATGATGACAGGTGGTGGCTGGAGCTGCACAGGAATAGGGAGAAGAAGTGGGGGTGACCGGGCAAGGCTGTTCAGAAGGAAGGGCCAGAGAGCACCTCTGGGAGACAAACTTCTGAGTTGCTATCTGAAAGAAGCCTGGGGAGACCTGGAGGACCTCCGGGGGTAGGTGCTTCTAGTCCCTATGGTGACACACATGGTGTATTAAGGAAGAATGACAAATCAGTGTGGCTAAGGCAGATGACAGGAGGCTGTGCAGGAGCTGAGCTTGAAGGGTGCTTCTTAGTCCATTTTCTATTGCTCTAATGGAGTATCTGAGGCTTGGTAATTTATAAAAGAAAGAGGTCACTTTGGCTCTTGGTTCTAGAAGCTAGATGTCCAAGGGTGTGGCCAGCTGCTCTCCATACTCTGGTGGTTCTCCCATTGCTTTGGCTCCTGGTGAAGAGCGGAAGGGCCAGCAGACCTGTGTGGAGGAGAGAAGAGACCATGGCAGGAGGAGACTTTAGCCAGCTCTTGGGTCTCCACCTGTTGCTCACATTCCTCCCGCACACCCACCTCCCAACACTGCCTCTCCGAGGATTGAGGATCTGACTTGTGAACTTCCAGGGCACTCCAGCCCCAGCAAAGGGCTTTGTTGAGGACTGTGGATGTCCAGCATGAGGAGAATGTGCTGGAGAAACTTGAGGAGGGAAGAGATGTGATCCTGTCTACATGTAAGACTCCTCTGGTCCACCATTCAGGGACAATCATCAGTGGAGAGGCAGCAGGGCACCCGTTAAGCAGGTGCTCAGAGTTCACACTGGAGGTGAGGGTGATGTGGACAGAACTGGAAGCTGTAAAGACTGGGAAGTGGTTGACATGGGATGAACCTGAAGGCAGAGTCCATGGCAGGCTCATGTTTGGGTGGGATGGTGACCTTCCAAAGGGGTGTCCTCAGCTCTGTCCCTGGAACATGTGGATGTGGCCTTATTTGGAAAAAGGATCTTTGCAGAGATGAGTAAGTTCCAGATCTTGAGATAAATATCCTGTATGACTCAATGGGCCCTAAATACAATGACAAATCTCCTTATAAGGGGCTGAAAGGAGAAGACAGAACAGGAAGAGAAGGCCGATGAGTTCAAGGCAGACTGGAACTGGCAGGGCCAGCAGAGTCCTCATGGTTTTGGCGGTGCACAGCCCTGCAGCTCCCTGGGTTCAGACTTACAGCCTGAACTGTGAGAGAGTAACTGTTGTTTTCAGCCACCAGCAGCTCTGTACAACAGGCTGGGAGACCAGGGATGGTGTGTGAGTCTGTAGCTCAGGGGAGCCCAGGGCTGGAGATGCATCTCTCCAGTTGGTGTCTATGAATACTCGCTTTACAGCTGGGGCTCAGAGCATCTCAGGGGAGGTGGTATGGGTGCAGGAGGGACTTCCGTGCCTGATCCCAGAGCAGGCCAGCTCCAGAGGTGAGCAAGAGAGGAGGCATGGTGGATGGAGCCATGCCCTCTGTCAGGAGAACAAAGGAGGAGACTTGTCATTGAAGCTCAAGGAGGTGTGTCCAGGAGGGAGGGAGCATCACTTCCCTAAGGGCAGACAGCTTGATAGAGACGAGGAGACTTTAGCCTGACAGCAAACCCAGCTCCTGTGTACATGTCATATACAGAAGACACTTAGGCAGAAGTGATCAGAAAGACCAAGCAAAAGGCATAGCAAGTGAAGAGTCTTGGAAGGTATCCACCTGGAGTCAAGCAGGCATTGACTCAGAGTAGAACCTTCATGAGATTGGAGCCCCAATACTCAGTGGAGTAGCCAAACTGGATTATCTATACACCATGAAATGCACAAGCAGTTCATGCAAGGAGAAACACCTAGGATGCAGAGGAATGAGAAATGCTCAAAATGCAGAGAAAGGAGAAGCACCTTGGGTGCAGAGAAAGGAGAAACATCCAGGGTACAGAGGAAAGAGACATGCCTGGGGTGCAGAGAAAGGAGAAGCACCCAGGGTGCAGAGAAAGGAGAAACACCCAGGGTGCAGAGACTGGGACACACTGACATGTCCAAGTGGATAGAAGTTAAGGTTACAGAAGATCTGAGCAAACATAAGCAAAGGAGGCCTGTTGTGTGTGTGTGTGTGTGTGTGTGTGTGTCCACACTTGCTTGATAAAAAAGAACACAGCTTTCTTTCTAGCACACATAGGCCACTGGAGAACCTCACCATGTTGGGTCACAAAGAAAACCTTCCCAAGTCCCTGTAGTGGGCAGAATGTCCCCAAAGACATCTGTGCCTAGAACTGGCAGCCTGCCAGCCCTGCCAGATCCCTGCATGTCTGGAGGGCTTGGCAGGTGTCAGGAGGACTATAAACCCTAAAGTGTGGAGATTATGTTAGATTATTGGGGTATGCCCAGTCTAATCAAGGAGCCCTGGACAATCCAGAACTGTCTTCATTTGAACTGGTAGGGTTGAGTGGAAGGAGAATCCTGGAGATCAAAGCAGTGGAGACTCACTACTGTTGCTTGGAAGAGCCTGTGGAAGGCAAGGGAGGAATATGGGAAGCCCCATGAGCAGATCAGCCATGGCTGCAGCCAGCCACGAAAAAGGGACCACAGACCCAGGGCCGTGTGGACCTGATCTCTGCCCAGGCCTCAGGGAGTGTAAAGGCAGAGTCCCTCCAGATCCTCCAGATAAGAGCCCAGGCTGTGGGCCTCTTGATTTCAGCCCTGGAGGACCAGGACAGAGAAACAAGTCAGGCCCATCTGGACTTCTGCCTGCAGAATAGTGTACAATAAGATTGTCTTATTTTACTACACTGACTTCATGAGGATTTTTATGGCAGCCATAGAAAACTGAGACAATTTCAAATAGCTGAAATGATTTGAATAGCCATTTCTGAGCACAGGATACAATAAAAAATTTAATTAGTAAAAACAAAATTTGGGGTCAAATGGCAAACACACCCCAGACTGTGAAATTTCTGAAAGAAAATTAAAATGAAATTTTATAGAGCTAAATTCTTAAAGCACAAAAAAGAAAATTTATAGCCTTAAATATTTATGTCAATAGAACAGAGAGTTAAACTTCTACCACAGAAGAGTAAAAAATGTATCAAAATAAACTAAATGAGTAAAACAACATAATAAATCACTCTCTGAAAACTGTATAACAGAAATTAATCAGTAATTTTTGACGTGAAAAAAATCATTAGTACACAAATAAATGACAAAGGAGAAAATATAATTTAGTAATTTCATAAGAAACTATTTTATACAAGTCTAAATACATTTGGCAACCAAATGGCATGGAATGTTTTCTATGGAAATACAATATGTCAAAACTGCTACCTATGGAGAGAAATTTAAAAGCCAATTTCCATAGAACACATAGAGAAAATCTCAAAGATGCAGACCAGTAGGGTTTCATGGGGCATCTACCAAATCATTTTGTTGCTGTTCTTTATAGACACACGTGACAGCAGACTGAATTTTGACATATTGTACACACATGGAGTATGCCTTTTTCTAACTGAGATCCCATTCTTGGTATTGTGCATGATGTGGAGTTACTCTGGTCATGAAGGTGATGTTCGATTTACTTTACTGTCCAATCCATTCCCATGCTCCCCTCCCCTTCCTCCCCCTTTGTCTAATCCAATGGACTTCTATTCTTCCCCTCTCCACCCTCCCTGTAGTGTGTTAGCATCAGCATATCAGAAAGAACATTGGGCCTTTGGTTTTTTGGGATTGGCTTATCTCACTTAGCATGATATTCTCAACTTCCATCTATTTACCCACAAATGCCATAATTTCATTCTTCTTTATGGTTATGTAACATTCCATTGTATATGTGCACCACATTTTCTTTATACATTCATTTTTTGAAGGGCACTTAGGTTTGTTCCTTGGCTTAGCTATTGTGACTTGAGCTGCTGTAAATATTGATGTGACTGTGTCACTATAATATGCTGACTTCAAGTCCTTTGGGCATAAAGTGAGGAGTGGGATAACTGGGCTAAATGGTGGTTCCTTTCCAAGTTTTCTGAGGAATCTCCATTCTGCTTTCCATAGTGTGGTTGCACTAATTTGCAGTTCCACCAGCAATGTATGAGTGTACCTTTTCTCCCACATCCTCACCAAAATTTGTTATTATTTGTATTCTTCATAATTGCCATTCTGACGGGTAAGCGGAAATCTGAGTGTAGTTTTAATTTGCATTTCTCAATTGCTAGAGATGTGGAACATTTTTTCACCATTCATGTTTCTTCTTCCATGAAGTTCTTGTTCAATTCCTCTGCCCATTTATTGATTGGGTCCTTTCTTATTTTTGGTGTTAGTTTTTTGAGTTCTTTATATATCCTGGAGATTAGTGCTGTATCTGAGATACAGGATGTAAACATTTTCTCCCATTCTGTAGGCTCTCTTTTCATGTTCTTGATTATTTCCTTTGCAGCAAAGAAGATTTTGAGTTTTTTTTTAATTGTAAACAAATGGAATACATGTTGTTTGTCTGTTTGTACATGGAGTAAAGGCATACCATTTGTGTAATCATAAATTTATATAGGGTAATGTTGTTTGATTCATTCTGTTATTTTTTCCTCCCCCCACCCCTCCCACCCCTATCTTCCCTCTATACAGTCCTTCCTTCCTCCATTATTGCCACCCTCCTTAACCCTAACCCTAAACCTAACCCTAACCCTAACGCTAACCCCTCCCACTGCCCATTATATGTCATCATCTGCTTATCAGCGAGATCATTTGTCCTTTCGTTTTTTGAGGTTGGCTTATCTCACTTAGCATGATATTCTCCAATTTCATCCATTTGCCTGCAAATGCCATAATTTTATCCTTCTTTATGGCTGAGTAATATTCCATTGTATATATATGCCACAGTTTCTTTGCCCATTCATCAATTGAAGGACATCTAGGTTGGTTCCACAATCTGGCTATGGTGAATTGAGCAGCAATGAACATTGATGTGGCTGTATCTCTGTAGTATGCTGATTTTAAGTCCTTTGGGTATAGGCCAAGGAGTGGGATAGCTGGGTCAAATGGTGGTTCCATTCCAAGCTTTCTAAGGAATCTCCATACTGCTTTCCAGAGTGGTTGCACTAATTTGCAACCCCACCAGCAATGTACGAGTGTACCTAAATTTTGAGTTTGATACCATCCCATTTATTGATTCTTAATTTTACTTCTTGAGTTTTATGAGTCTTATTGGGGAAGTCAGTTCCAAAGATGATGTGGTGAAGATTGGGGCCTACATTTTCTTCTAGTAAGTGCAGGGTCTCTGGTCTAATGCTTAGATCCCTGATACACTCAGTTTTGTGCAGGGTGAGAGTTGGGGTTCAATTTCATTCTGCTGTATATGGATTTCCAGTTTCCCCAGCACCATTTGTTGAAGAGGCTATTTTTCACCAATGTATGTTTATTGAGCCTTTGTCTTGTACAAGATCACTGTATTTATTTGGGTTTGTCTCTGTGTCTTCTATTCTGTTCCAATGGTCTTCATGTCTGTTTTGCTGCAAATACTATGCTATTTTTGTTTCTATATTTCTGTAGTACAGTTTAAGATCTGGTGTTGTGATACCTCCTGCTTCACTCTTCCTGCTAAGAATCACTTTGGCTATTCTGGGCCTCTTATTTTTCCAAATTAATTTCATGACTGCTTTTACTATTTCTATGAAGAATGTCATTGGAATTTAAACAGGAATTGCATTAAATCTGTATAGAACTTTTGGTAGTATGACCATTTTGATAATATTAATTCTACCTGTCCAAGAGCATGGTAGATATTTCCATTTTCTGAGGTCTTCTTCAACTTCTTTCTTTAGTGTTCTGTAGTTTTCATTGTACAGGTCTTTTACTTCTTTTGTTAGATTGATTCCCAAGTATTTTAATTTTTTGATGCTATTTAGAGAGGGATAGCTTTCCTGATTTCTCTTTCAGATGACTCATCTTTGGTGTATAGGAATGCAATTGACATATGGGTGTTGATTTTATAGCTTATTGCTTTGCTGAATCCATTCATGAGTTCTAGAAGATATCTGGTAGATTTTTTGGGATCTTCTAAATATACAAACATGTCATTGGCAAATAGGGATAATTTGAGCTCTTCTCTTTATATTTACATCCCTATAATTTTAAGACCACATAATCCCACATGCAAAGTTAAACTTTTCAAGAAAAATTGTGATGGGCTGACAGATCTGGCTCCATGAGAATGTTATAGGCCAGACTATAAGGGAATTAACTAAACACACTCCATTTTGCTTTGAGACTCCATGTTATGTAGGAAATAAGTTTCTCCCATGGGAACACTCCACCTCTGTACCCATCATCAGTTACTTAGTGTGACATGTTTAACAATACAGAAAGACAATTCCTATGTAAAGAAAAATTACTCTCTTTTGATTCCTATTGCTCCTAACCAATGTATCATGTAATCAGTAATTGTGTGGATGTTAGTAACCATTCTTTAGTTTGTACCTAGGTAAGGTCATTTTGACCCACTTCTCCCTGTTGATGATCTCATGATGTTAATTTGTAATTTTGAATCACAGCAACAGACACTTATGATTGATGTGATTTTGGGTATAAGAAACCCTACAACCCTATGGTTGGGGCTGTTCTCCCAATAGCCATTTTTTGGGGGGCATTGTGTGAGACAGTCAGTTGGCCAGCTTAATAATTTGGACTTCTCAGTGGTGATTGGTCTGTTCTTAAGAAATAAAGAAATGCACATATTATTTTTATAAAATGTGTTTATAATGTATAATTTTCACATATAAGTGAGATAAATGAGATAAAACTTTTAAAGTAAGCATTGGTAAAAAAAAAAAAAAAAAAAAAAACCTGAAATATAATTTTCACATTAGGATCCACTGGTACATTAAGCAATTGTGTATCAAATAGGTTTTCTTTCATCCTTGCAAGAATTTTTCAGTATTAATCAATCTGTTAATAGGATGTATCATATCATTAGATCAAAGTGAAAATTATAAGGCATCCCTTAGTACTAAAAACATGTTTGACCAACTAACAGACTGAGAATTGATGGATATTTTGAGATTTTTCACTTAGTGAGGGAAAGTCAGCATCATCCTTGCTAAAGTGAAGAACAATGGGATCACCTCCCTACTTTAAAAAATGTTTGCAATTGTATATAGACACACTTGAATGCATCTATTTGCATTTTCTACCAGAAAAATGTTCTCAAAACTGTCATGAAGAAACTATGTGGGTTGTTTTGGACTATTCAGTTTTAGCTTGAATTCATGAGCATTCTGTGTATCCTATTCCACACCAAAGCAGGTTAGTAATAAACAATTTTTAATTAACAAGGCATATTTTTAGGAAAAAAACAGCTTTGTATAATAGTCACACACTTTTTTGCAAAAACATTGGCATAAAATCTGTGACAATTTGGGGATAAGGTATGGTAAAGTCTGGTCAAATTCAAAAGCCTTCTTGGGTCTCCCAGATCCCTCCAAGGCCCACAGAGCATGGATTCTCTGAGGCATCATGGAAAGCATTTGAATACTCTCTGGTTTGTAAGCAGTCTTTATTCTTCCTAAGCTTTGAAATTAGTCAAAATAATCTTCTCAAATTAGAAATGTCTTACTATGTGCTCAGAATTAATTTTAGGTATAAAATCTCAAACAGCACTTGAGTGTGAACAGTGAGTAGGGCACACCTGGACCCCTGGCCCACAGGGAGAGGTTTTGGGAACAGGATGCTGGAGGACAGGTACTGCTCAGCCAGGGCCTGACCCTGCCTCCCTCACGCAGGAAGCCAGGAGCAGCACAGTCCAGCTGGCTCCCGGCTCAGCACAGCTAACTGCTGGTGGGGTCACTATGAATGGTCTCAGCTGGGCAGCTGAAAGTGTAAGAGGAGGAAAACAGAACAGCTGCAAGGCGCTGGGGTTGTTGGTGATGAGGGGCCTCACAGGCAGGTCAAGGGTGATGCCAGATGTGAAGGACACTTACAAAATCAGAAAAATAGCCTGAGTGAAGCTACACGCTTATCATAAAGCAGTTCATCACAGGTTTTCCCTGGGCAGGCCTGTCTGTGTGGGAGCCTCCAAGCCTGGCACCTTGAAGGTGAGCGTGTACCCGGAGCTCCCCAGTCACAAGGCCTGGCCATGCCACCTGTCCTGACCAGACATCCCCAACCTTCAGCTGTTCTACAGTCAACCTTTTGAGATCTGGATTCAACATTTGGAAACCAGAAACTTCAAAGCCATGTGTGCAGACAAGGTGAAGCTGGTGGGATGCCTGGCCTCGGGGTCGGGCTGTGGGGCTGGCTGGGCTTAGCCTCAGTCTGCTAGAACGACTGGGGTGCTCATCAACTTAAGGAATTACTCATTTTCTAGCTTAATTTAATTGGAGTCTTAAATATTTGCAATCACAGTTTTAAGTTGGTTATAAAAATATAAACTTTATAGGCCAGCATGCGGCTCAAAGGGGAAGCCCACTGCCCATCGCCCAAGGCCCACCACCTCCCCATCTGTGCCCCAGGTACAACTGCTCAGTTTCTGTGTGAAGCAATTTGGTTTATAAGAGTTT
Organism: Sciurus vulgaris; assembly: GCF_902686455.1. NCBI lineage: Eukaryota > Metazoa > Chordata > Mammalia > Rodentia > Sciuridae > Sciurus > Sciurus vulgaris. The sequence goes on along the minus strand of NC_136480.1, from coordinate 32,538,203 downwards.
TGAAAAGTAGTCCACTACAATTTAGACAAAAAATATGCAGCACACATAACTGAGAAAAAAAATGTTTAAAATTTCCAAATTAGCTTTGCATGTTGTGAGTGGGAAACATGTTAAACACGAATCAGACTGCCAAGGTGGAAAGGAGTCCACCAGCGTCTATACTCCAGACTCCAGACCCAGGGTGAGGCTGGGGACACACTGGGGCTTTCAATTAGAGCCACAACTAATCACCCTGCCTCCTAGTTTAATCCAGGTAATGATATTTGCCGAGTGTCACTGTGTGCTGGGTACCATACAGAAGCCTTATATGGAATAATTCAGTAGCCTGTGAGGCAGATGCTGCAATGGCCTCAATCTGGACTGAGGAAAGAGGGGGACAAAGACATGAAGCAACCCACCTAAACTCTGGAAAATAAATGACAGTCATAGGCAAACCCAGGGGATTCCAGGATGTATATGACTGTGCATGGGAAGGTGGAGAATGCCTGGCTGCCTCCTGATGGAGTCATGAGACAGAACCAGGAATTGAGTGCATTCTCAATACAGGCTTTAAAACTGCCCCAGGTGATGAATATGCTGATCACTGAGTGATTACTACCCAACGTGTGTGTGCATTGAAAGGTCCCACTGTACCTCACAAAAATATGCAAGTGCTATGGCATCAATCGAAACAACAAATACAAGTTGCACATGAAAGCAATCCAAACACTACAAAGTACTACATAAGATACAGTGGCAAGCATATATAGAAGCTAGAAATATCAATAAATGCTGAGTCTAAAGTCAGTATTTGATCACTGTGTTCCAAAGTACCTTTGGAGAAAGTACTTTGGAGAATCAAGACACATTGTATAACTTAAACTGATGGATATACATTTTAATTAAGTACACTTATATGCACACAACCAAGAAGTTAACTCCATACAATTTTTCAGTATGATTACAAATATCTATATTTGATATCAGTTACTTTGTAAAATTAAGTAAAATATAAAATTAGGGTAAAAAGACACTCAAGTGCAAATATTTCCCATTGTGATATTTGGGTCTGTTATGATTTGGATCTGGAATGTCTCCCAGAGTCACGTGTCAGAGAGTGGATCACCAGGACTCTGACCTCATTGGAGGATTAATCTACTGGATGGATTACTGGGAGATGGTGGCAGTTGGGGGCAGGAGGGCCATGGGTGCAGGAAGTAGATCTGTCTTGTTCCTGCCCCCTCCTGGCTGCTGCCCCCAGCTTTCCACTGCCACGCCCTCCCACCATCCTGTTAGGTGACCCCAGCACAGAGCAATGGAGCCAGCTAACCATGGACCCAATCTCTGAAACCCTGAACCAAAATAAATGTCTCCTCTCCTAAGTTGCTTTCCTCGGATATTTGTTACAGCAACATAAAGCTGTGACATGGATGGTCCCTATAATGAGGTGCCATCCTCTCAGGAAGAGTGGGAACTCACTAATCTAAGATTATGGGCAGGACTTTGGAGCAGGGCAATGAGGGTGATGCAGAAACCAGCGTCCCATGTCCCTGCTTTACCTCTGGTGGCATCAAAGCCCCATGATTGTCACTGCAGGCAAGGGAACAGACAGGTGATGATGAGGCCAGGGAAGTTTGTGTCTGGAAGATGAGTTCAGCAGGTGGGGAGCATCAGTCAGCGGGACCCAGCCTTCCAAGGCCCCATCCACAGGCTCCTGGCCATGGGTACATAAGCTGGGTCCACTGATTGGCACTGGTGTCCCCAGAGCAACCTAAGCACTCACTCACATGCAGCTCAGATGAAGACCCCAGCCCCTGGTGTCTAAAATAAAATACTGTAAGTTCTGAGCTGCTGGACTCCATTAGTGTAAGGAATCCCACGAAAACCATGCCAGACACGGGAAATCATATAAGGGAGTTTATTAAGCAAACAGAGTCTCCCTGCAGGGTAAGAGAGAAAATGAGAGGAAAAGAAAGGGAAAGAGAAAGGGTGCACTGCAAGAAAGAGTGTGAAAAGTGAGGAGGAGAAATTAAGCAAGCGTGTAGGAGAGAAAAGCAAGAGAGAGAAGATGGCAGTGAAGCTATCTTTAAGAATTTCGCCAGGCTAACAGGGGACCAATAATGGAGAAGGATACTTGCAAGTTGACTGATGAACCAATAGCTAGCTAGGATGTTCACAGACTGACAGTAGTTGGGAGGTGGGGAAAATGGCTGCACCAGAAACGGTGGGGAAAGCAGCTTTCAGACTGACAAGCTAGTGATGAAAGGGAAAGGGCGAGGTAGCAGCTTTGTATTACAATTAGTGTGGACTCCATTTCCCAGGAGGGAAGAGAAAGCTGCAGACAGGAGGCCCCAGTCACCTGCCCTTCTGGGAAGACCCTGGACCCTGGGTTCTATGTGGATGCACACTTGTGTCACTGTGTCAGACACCATAAAGGATGGAGCTTAAAGCAGAGTGGGCAGGTGAACCTTGCTTCTGCCATCTGGGTCACCTCCCCCAGTCGCCTCCACTGTGTCATCTCACCTGAATCGCCTCACCTAAGTCCCCTCCCCTGAATCCTCTCCCAAGTCACCTCCCCCAAGTCTTCTCCTCTGAGCAGCCTCCCCTGAGTCCCCTCCCTGATCCCCTCCCCTGAGTTCTCTCTCCTGAGTCCCCTCCCTAAATCCCCTCCCCTGATTCCCCTCCTTAAATCCCCTCCTCTGAGTCTCCTCCCTGAATCCTCTCCTCACATCCCTTCTCCTTTCCTGATCCTCTGGACCCATATAGCTGAAGCTCCCGCCATGCTCTGACAGTGTGGTGCCAGCAGGGTCTCACCACAAAACCTGCTCAGGGGGCCATTGGCCCATTGAGACAGGGCTTGTGACCAGTGGCCCAGAGCTCCTGAGCTACAGGGTGCCACCAGTGCTCCCCAAGCACTTCTATCCCAGGGGTAGACCCTGCTGAATTTGGGCCTGGGCTTCTGGACTCTGGGAAGCCAGAGCCCAGGACGGCATGAACGTTTTCCAGGGGCAGACACTGACCAAGACTTCTAATTTAAAAGGCTATCTCTGTCTTTAACAGAGCCAACCCAGACAACTCTGAGAAGTGCTGACCGATGCACTGTCATGACTAACTGTGTATCGAGGCTGTGCCTGGCACACAAGAGGAAAAAGCAAACCAGGTTCGCCATGGCAGATGCCAACACTCCTGGATACCCCTGGAGCAGATTTTCTGAAGGGATCTTTGTCTTGTTTTCTCCCCTCTGAAAGCCAGAGGTGGGGCCTGACTGATCACACCATTGTTTCTGGTTCCAGTTCTCACCCACGATGCAGTCAGGGAGATATCTAACCCAGAGCCACGAGGAGAGAAGAGTACCCCTGGTTGACTTACAGACACAAATGGTTTAAGCCTGGTAACTGCTTTTCAAGAAAGATCCTTCAATGGTCTCTGCAGAGGAAGAAACTGTGCCCAGGTTTCCCCAGCAGGCATGTGCCAGAGTAGGGACAGAGACCTAGGCACTGATGAGTCATGCCTGGCTTAACATGTGGGCTGCCTCCCACATGGACCTGCTGAGACTGATGGCAGGTGTGATCTGGATGGTCACGTGCATTTCATTGTGCACTGAAATGCAGGTGACCACACAGTGGTTGCAAGTTCCAGGTACCTCTTTCTCCTGAGAGCTGGCAAGATCCTATAAGGAGAGAAGCTAAGGAGCTCTTGCCTCAAGGCAGAGTCTGAACAATGATGGTTACTTCTCACTTCAAAGTTCCTGATAAAAATTTTCTGTCTTTGCTTATTGTCCCAAGCTTGATCTTTAAGCAGTACACAGTTGATTTCTTCAGGAAAGGTTGCCTGCACCCTCCAGACTGTCCAGGATCCTGGCAGCCTGCCCTGACGCCTCAGCTTGGGCCTAGAAGAGCTGACTCTGATCTGAGCACCCTGCTGCTGTTCTGCTTCCTGGTTGTGGACCCAGCATCATCAGGCTCTGCTGTGCTGATGACCTGAGCTCTCTCCCCTGCCTTTGGCCAAAAGAACCATTTGCTACTCAGGCCCTGAACTGAAAACTGATTTTGCATTGCACAAGTGACAAGTGACACTTGTCACTTTCTGGAAAATGAAGTGCCAGTGACTATTTCTGTAGCAGCACCTGAGGAGTGACTGGCTGGGGCAGAGTTTCTGTTTGAACTGGTAGTGTGTATGCAATACTATCTGGGGAATATCAGCAATCATGTGTCACCCACACCATGAACCTACACAGAGAAGAAATAAAGACTTATGACTAGAATCTTCACATAAGTAACACACACAATTCTAAGCAGAGGCAATTCCCCGCCCGGGGTTTCCTTGACAAAGCATCTGCTCAATTGGTTCTCTGATCCACTGACTTGGCAAGTATTTACTGGTTTGCAGTACTTTATGGTCATTCCCAAAGGATGAGAATCCATAAAACAAACACAGATATAACACTATCACCTCCAAATTGGGGCCACAAAGCTGATTCTTTCCAATTGGTTCTTTATCTGCAATTTGATTAGCTATCATTAATGGATAGATTAGACTAACTTTTGATTTCATTATAAAATTATCTTCAACAAAGCACTCTTATGATAAAGCAAGGCAGTGGTTATTTATATTAGTGGTTCTCAGACTTGATTACCTAGAGTCCTTTGGGAGCCCATTTTCATCCAAGTTAGGATCATCAGCATTTCAGTGGGTCGGATCCACATATGACACTGTTCCCCAGATGATGCCAACATATAGTTGAATTTGGGAACAATTATATACAGGGAGAGTTTAAAAACAGTAATGTAATTTAGTACAATTGAATGATGGGGAACACTTGTTATCTTGTTCTTGGTGTGCACCAGGCATTGTGGACAAAGTAAAAGCTACTCCCTATTATTGTGAATTTTATGTCTACCATCTGCATTTTATTAGCACTTATTAATATAAACACATTTAATCCTCCCTTTCACTCCATGATTGCTCTATTGCTGTCTCCATATTAAAGCTGGTGAAACTCAGGGTCGCTTCTGTAAAGTTGCCCACATTACAAGTGACAATGATTTTTGCTCCATTCTTCCAGCTCTTAACCCAGTGACCTCCCTCTGGTGAACTTGCACATGTTCAGTGGAGTGGGAACAAGTGGCTTTGATCCTGCACTTACTGTGAACAGTGCACTCCAGAGAGCTTCGCAAAGAGAAGCAGGGGTAGTAAGAAATTCTAAGTAAGTGCCACTCTTAGAGTAACTTCTCCATTTAACTAATGCTGATTTTGATCGTTCTCTCTCTGAATAAAACTCTTCTTCTCTCACCAGTTCCAGAACTGGAGACTGCTTGTTGGAAGCTCTCTCTGCTGCTGCTGGCTTCTCCTCCCAGGCCCTGGCCTCCCCACTTTCCCCACGACCTCCTTTCAGCTTCATTGACACCTGGATTTCACAGAAACCATTACCTTGGCCCCTCAGGGCACAGGGAGGAGGAGCTGCCTCCCCCGGCCAGCCTCAGTCCAACAGGCACCTCTGCTTGCCCTGCCCCTCCCACTCAGAGTCTGTAGCAGCTCATCCAGGTGGAGTCCAAAACCCTGTCAGTGGAGAAACCTTTAGTACCCTGCCCTCTGAGGATCACAGGTCAGCACATAGCACCCTGCAGAGCGTGGGCTATTCCCTCTCATGATCCTACAGCTGACTGCGAGCCTCAGTTTGTTGCCCTTGAACATCATGAGAGAGTGTTCCTGATTGTCACTAGCTTGGGGAGAGATCGAGTCCAAATTCAAGATAAATTTCTACTAAATGTCTTATATTCTCAGTGTTACAGTCAGGGGCCTTCTGAACTTTCATCTTGTCCTGTGGGGACAGGTTGGCTCCTGGCACCTGTTCCTTGGCTGGGCTGGGACCAGCTGGGTCTGGTTTGGCCCTGGAAAAGGCTCAAGAGATCCCTTGGTAAGGTTGGTATATATTTGTGTGGTGGTGCATGACCTGAGCTTGGCTGTGGTGGGAGTGCATGGCCTGAGCTTGCCTGTGGTGATAGTGCATGGCCTGAGCTTGGCTGTGGTGGGGGTGCATGGCCTGAGATTGCCTGTGGTGGTGGTGCATGGCCTGAGCTTGACTTGCTCCCAGTGAGCAGTTGACTTATTTCTGTGTCCACCGTGCATCTTAGCTTTAAGAATCACATCTGTTTTTCTCTTCTCTGCACCTGACTTCACATTTGAGCCTCTGATGTGGACTAGACAGGGACTGTGGTCCTTTCCTTTTCCCTTACACTCACTGGTGTCTGTTGTCCAAGTCCCCAACTCCAGCTGCCAGCAGGATGGCCACCTGTTGCCAGGTCTCCCTGGGCCTCTGATTGGTCTTCTTGCCCCAGATCTACCCTCGGGCCCTTCTACCTCCAATTGCCAGGCGCTAGGTGTGCTTCACTTCACTGGCCCCACCCTGGGCCCTGGGGTGCTTCTGGCTGTTCTCCTTCCCAACCTAGCTATCCCCCAGGCTGCCTTACTGTCTTGCAGCCTTTCTCCCTCTATAGCTGGGTTTTGTGATAAATTGTTGACGTGTTACTGTCATGTAACCTAAGATAGTCTCGGTTGCTGGAGCGTTCTCAGGACCCACAGGAAGTCCCAGATACTTTAAATCAGCAGGGAGTTTCAGAACTTGTGGTGCTCTGATCCAAAACCAAATATTGTGATCTTTGTGAAAACTTCTGAAGCCCGTGAAATCAATCACATTTTTCCTGCAGCCTCTCCTTTCTACAGGTGAGAAGAATGTGTATACGCTCATGGTGACCTGATTAATGCATGCACAGAGCATGCATGCCTGGCCTGTTGCCAGTGAGTGACTCATTTTGCATGTGCCAGGGAGCCACAAGAGAAGGTTGTAGGAGCTCAAACCTCTTTCTCCCACTGAGGCCAGGAACTCCTATTGACATATAGTGCTTCAATTAAGAGAAATTATTTCCCACCTAGATGACTGAAGCCAGCTGAAATAAAGTGCCAGGCTTGCTTGTTAACTTTTACCTTTGCTTTCAGTGGAAGATTCACCAGATTAAACTGGAACCCTGAGACCCAGGCAATCAAAGCCTGTGTGCCCTTTTACCCCTGTAAGAGCAGGCTATTTCTGGAGCAGTCAGTTGCTCACCTGCATTGTGTGAGGCCTTCAGGAGAGCAGGTAGGGGAGTGCCAGAGGGCATTTGACAGAAGAAACAGCCTCTGGACAGAGCTGAACCAAGTAAACCCAAGGAAGAGATGGTGACCAAAAAGCACTAAAAAACCAGTTTTTAAACAAATGAGGTTCTGAAGAAAAACACATTCTCAGAAAATACCTCTCTGAATTCAGAGGAATGAATCCCAGCCACAGTCTATTGCCATAGGCAAATGATTTGTAGGATTTTAAAATGCAAATTATTTTAAAATCCACATTTTAAATTTGTGTAAGTTTCTTAAAGGTATATTCTAATAGTGATATGGTTGTAGAAATATTAAAATAGCTTCCTTGCTAGTACTTTATTATATGATGGTTTAGGCTGTCCTATGAAAATCAGACTTAGTCTGCCTCTTGCCGCTCTGATTAAGTGCAGGTGGTCTCTCTTGGAATCTGGCCACCAGAAGCATGGGGTCCTCTCTTGGTCACCTTCCTTCAGTGCATGTCGGCTGGTGGCCACCGTTGGTCAGGTCTCCATCCCTGTTTCTTTGTCCCCCTCCCCGCCTAGGCTGCAGCCATTTATTGTTGAGAGACTGGCTTAGTTAAGACCAGATGCCTCAGTCCACAGATCCATCCAGCTGATGGATGTGGGAGCAAAGCATGTTAGGCCACCTTGGAGGGGTGGCAGGCCTCCTGCACAGTGAAGGCCTGGACAGTGGTGAGCCTCCCTCACAGATGGCCGGCGCACTGGGCTCCCTCTTTGTAGATGAGTAGCTTTGCTTGGAGCTGCTACCCGAACCCCCTTAGTCCATCCCTGCAGAGGGGCCTCCAGATGCAAGCCCCGGAGGGACCTTTGCAGGAGGGTCATGGTCATGAAAGGGACATGTGTGTTCTCAGTAAGAGGGAAGCAGGCACCTACCTTGCTGGCCCTGGGCAGGCGGCAGTCGGCTGACCTGTTCTCATGGGACATGGTCAGGGAAGGGCATGAGGATAGCTGCTCATGTTCGCTTTCCTCTATATTGAACTTCGTGGGCCTCCACATTGGCCTTTAATGTTGGCTCAATCACTTTTAAGCATGACCACTGCAGCGTGGCTGGGGTCTTGTGTCTGGGTGGATGCCTCCTGATGGATCCTGCCCTGGCTGGTGGACATCTTGGTGCTTGGCCTTAGGACCCTTAGGACCACCTGTGGCCTGGTCTCATCTCTCCAGGGAGACTGCAGGGCTGGCATGGAGGGGCTCCCCTGCCCCAGAGTGTCTTGGCATTTTGGATGCACTTTGCTTATGTACTTGGCCACGCTGAGGAGCAGCTTCCCGAGCTGAGTGTTCTTCTCTCCCAGGCCCCCTGGACAGCCATGGCTAGAGGTTCAGATTCAGGGCTGCATGACCCTGGGGCTCTGCCATTGGGTCAGATACCAGGTCCTCCAGAGCCTCCCAGCAGGTGTGAGTGAGGCGGGGCCAGAAGAGGATGCTGCTGCTCTTTGCTTTGAGCTGGGTGACAGAGCCCACCCAGGGAGCCACTGTTTGTGATGACAGGGGTCCCAGAACCCTCCATGGCAGCTCTGAGTGGATTGCAGTAGGTTCCCTGCCTTGCCAGTGGCCGTCAGAAATCAGCTTTCAAGCTGGGTGCAGTGAGGCATGCCTGTGATCCCCATGACTTAGAGGCTGAGGCAGGAGGATGGCAAGTTCAAGGCCAACCTGGGCAACTTAGTGAGACCTTGTCTTGAAATAAAATGTTAAAAGGGCTGTGGATATAAATCAGGAGTTAAGTGCCCCTGGGTTCAATCCCCAGAAATTCAAATAGATAAAAATAAAAAATTAAATCAAAAGCTCAGGAAAACATATCTGGCTGCATCCAGTCCTGTGTGTGCATCCAGTCCTGTGTGGCCCCTCGGCCAGGAGTCTGTAGGCCCCCTTTGGATCTCACAGCCTGACCCATGAGCCAGTGGTTCCCAGGACTCAGTGGGCTTCTGACTTTCCTGGTGAGTGAGTTTGCCCCCAGTGACTGGACCAGGGGCACAGGGAGACAGAGCAGCCCCAGCCATGGTGATATTCCATGGCCGGTGTGGGTAAAGCCAGTCCCCAAACTGGGTCTCAGGCCCTGTCAACAGGTCTCCCTGGGATATGAGATCCTCCTTGGTTCCTTGTTGAGTGTTTGTGGAGGAAGATCTTGTGAGTAACCCTGACCCCTTTCCAAGTTCATTTCCAGGCAGGGACAGCAGGGTGCCCTTTGTTCTTCCCCTTGAGGAATCTGCTGGGTTTAGATTTCAAGGGCCCTGCAGTCCTCCAGTTGGATGTGTCATCCAGCCCCTGCCTGCCACAGTGCTCCTCCACCACAAGGGCTGCCTGCCCACCTTGGAAAGGAGGCAGTGAGGGAGGCAGGTGTCTTCAAGTGGTGAGGCCAGCAAGCATGATGGTCTTACCTCAGTCAGGTGCCATGCCTGGGGGAGGGAGGCTACGGCCAGTACCCAAGTGCAGCTAAAACCCCATCCCCAAGATGGCAGAAGGAAGGTGAGAATCTGGTACCCTGCAGCTAGCCTCCCACATCCACCAGGAGCTAGTGAGGCCCCAGCTCCTGGCCCAGTCTCCCTGCTCAGTCTCCTGGTCCCCTCTGGCTTGTGCTCACCACAGTTGGAAGCCAGCCCACCTGAGGGTGCTGGTTGTCTGCTGAGAGTTGCCTGTGGGGTGCATCAGGCTCTCTTGGGATGCTGAGGGGCACAGGAAGGGGAGGGTTGTGCCGGCTGCTCCTCTGGATTGGCCCACTCATCCTCAGCCCCTCCCTCCTCTCTCAGGGCTCCAACCTCAAGGACATCTGCACCCAGCTCCTCCTGCAAGGGACTTTGTTGAAAATCTCTGTAGGTAACATCCAGGAAAGGGCTTTCTTCCTGTTCAACAACCTCCTGGTCTACTGCAAGTGGAAATCCAGGTGACTTGCTGGGGAGGCTGGCACCTCAGCTGCCTCTGTGGGCCAGGAGGCGGGGCAGGGCTGACCCACAGCTTCCCCCCAGGGGTGGTATCTTGGGCTTGTTGCTTCCCTCTCTGGGCCTCCCTTTTCTTCCATGACTTGAGGGGTTTGTTCTAAATCCATATATAGTGAGAGCCATATAGCTATTACAAATTCTCCAGGAGCCATATTTAAGAAACTTAGAGACAGGCAAAATGAATTTAAGCAGTGTATTTTATTTAACCTAATGCAGCTACAATTGTTATATTTAGTTGAAACTGTGTGTGTGTGTGTGTGTGTGTGTGTGTGTGTGTGTGTGCACGTGTATAACAATAATCAGTTTGGAAACTTGGGTGCAGGTCTCCCTTGGCACCACTGGTGTGTGTAGCTGCGTGGTGAGTGCTCAGTAGCTCCACATGGCTCGCAAATGAATGGCCTTTCAGGCAATGTGTTTCTAGATGGTCATGAAGCTGGAGGTGACACCAGCATTCTGTGATTCTAAGATCAAAGGTCGAGGGTCCAGGGGAGGGAAGCTATTTCCTGCTGAGCTTCAGGAGGGAAAGAATAGGGTCTTTATCACCTTTGCCCCATCCCTGGAGCTCCTCGGTCTTCCTAGAGCCCAGGGATGAGGAGACATGATGGGACATGGCAATGGTGTTTGTGAGTGGTGGTGTGAATGGCGTGTGGGTATGGCCGGGTGGCTGGAGGTCTGGGAGGTGGCTGCAGGGAGGCAACAGGAGACGTGGCTGTGGCAGTGGAGATGTGGAGGGGCCTGCAGAGGTGCCATTAGACATGGGGCTGGCGTGTGGCTGCTGGGTGAGCGGGTGGCAGCTATGGATGGAGGTCTGGAGGTCGGAGGACAGATGGGTGGTTGCTGGTGGTGGGTGAGGCAGATGGACTCTGGAAAGGTAGGGTAGGGTGGTGGGTGGGACATGGACCATGAATGGAGAGAGGATGGGTGGGATTGACGAGGGTACAAATGGGCTGCTGAGTCACAGTGTGGTTGGTGGATGGAGATTTCTGCCTTTCTGTGCTCTTCTTCTTTTTGGTGCCAGGGATTGAACCCAGGGTGCTCTACTGCTGAGCTGCATGCCCGCCCTTTTTATTTATTATGTTGAGACAGGATCTCACTAAGTGGCCAAAGCTAGACTCAGATTTGCAGTCCTCCTGCCTCAGCCTCCTGAGCTGCTGGGGTCCCAGGTGGCCCTACAGATATCCTGCCTTTCTGTTTCCTGCTCAGCATAGAAGGTGGTCTCAGTGACCAGTGCAGGCTTTCCAAATTCTCTTCCCTGCTACTTTGTCTTTGAGGTGGAAGTGACTTTCCAGAGACTTCCTTGGCTCCCAGAGTCTGGGGTGCAGGCTGGTGCAGACCCCAATCCCCTTCATCCCTGCCTCTGGCTTGCCCTGTGGTGCTGGTCTGGTCACTTATTGTCTGTTTCTTCTGGCAACTAAGGCTGTGGTGAGAGACCTGACCATGGGAAAGCTTCCCACTGTCCCTGGGGGCCTGACTGAGCCTCAGTTTTCTCTTCTGTGGAGGGGGCATCAGCTGGTTTAGAGCTGGGTCCTTCCACATCCAGGAGTTTTCTAGCCTCCGGCTTTGCCTCTTGCTGTCTACACTCATCTGTAAAGCAGGGTGCATGATCAGATGTGCCCCAAGGGTCACTATGAAGATGACAGTGCCCAGCCTGGTATATAGTAAGTGTATAGGACTTGGACTGTCACTGTCACCATCGACATCTTCAGCCTCTTTGGGGTCTTGTTCAGTGGCCCTGTGAGTGCAGTCCTTATGGAGGAGTCTCCAAGCCATGGCCCCAGACACTCGCCCTTTCCTTGGTGCTCTGGGGCCAGGAGGCCTCGGTCTCCTCATTCTGTGGTCTCCCATGTACTGCCCCAGGTCTTCCTGCCTCATTTGCTTTGTTCTTCCTGCCCGCTCCTAGGGCCTTTCTCTTGCTTCTTAGGGTCTTTCACTTACCTTCTCAAGTACTCCCATTCCTCCTCTGCCCTGTCAGCTCCCTCCTTCCTCCCTGACACCTCCTGCTTTCCCTCAGGCCAATGAGTCCTCCCTTGGTGGTTGCAAGGCTGTCCTTCTCCAGCCATTTCTGCTACCCCCCTGGTCTGTTGGAAGCAGACACTTTTTCAGAACACTGGGGTTTAGGACTGTCCCTTTGGGACTCTGGGACCTGGTCCCAACTTGTGACTGAACTCACCCTCTGGCCTCCCTGATGTGGCCCATCCTCCTCTTACTATGAGTATGGCTGCTGGTTGCAGTATCTTCCATGTGAGCCCAGGCCCTCCCTGGGCTGCCGGGATCTTCTTTCAGGCCAGGCCCTGCCTTGGTCCTGAGGGGAGCAGGACTGGTTGGAGGGACAGTGCACACCTGTCTGCTGAGAGCCTGGCAGCAGGCCATGTGCCTGCCTCTGGAATGAGAGCCAGAGATGAGCCTGGAGGCCTAGGGACTGGGTCATGTTGAGTGAAGTCCCAGCCCCAATGGTATGGCCAACAATGCAACCAGTGCCTGCTGACTTTGGTCCCTGCATGGGGTTGCAGGGCACAGCCTGTCTGGGACATGGGTCAGGGAGGTCTCTGACACAGTGCTCTGATCTCATCCAGAAGCAAAATTCCATGGGTGTCATAAATGATCAGGAGCACTTTAAAGTCCACCCTGCACCTTGGCACGGTGGCCCATGTCTGTAATCCCAGGGGTTCACTAAGCTGAGGCAGTAGGATTGAGAGTTCAAAGCCAACCTCAGCAACAGAGAGTCACTGAGAAACTCAGTGAAACCCTGTCTCTAAATAAAATACAAAATAGGGCTGGGGATGTGGCTCAGTGGTCAAGTGCCCTGAGTTCAATCCCTGGTACCAAAAACACAAACAAGCAAAAAAAAAACCAAAAAAACCCAAGTTCACCCTGTAGTTTTGAAGGGGGAACTGAGGCTGAGAAGAACTCACCCCAGCTGGGGCTTAGCACATAGTGGTCCAGAGCATGGAGGCTGTCACTGGCCAGTCACCAACCTCGGCCACACGTGGCTACTGCTCATGTGTTTTTCCAACTGGTCCTCCTTTCTCAGGGTTGGTGAGCAGGATGTGCCCGGGGTGCAGGTGTGCCCAGATGGCACATGGCCTGTGCTGTGGGTGGCGAGAGTGTTAGTGTCTGTCTTCTCATGGGTGCACACACCATGCACACACCAAGTTTGCAAGAAATGCTCCTCTTCATCCAACTCCTGACCTACCCCTTCACTCCTCAGGCCTTGCCCATCCCCACAGAGGGACCTGAAGTAGGTGCTCTGGGGGAGAGGAAGGGTTTTCCCGTGGGTGTGTGTGCACCCCCCAGAAGTTGTCCCAGGGTGAGCTCTGAGCTCTTTGACTGGCAGGACCCAGGCCTGCAGCTGACATGCTGAGGACGGAGGGGAGTCAGTGGAGTTTCCTGAGATCTGCTGGCTCAGGACCCAGCAGGAGCTCTTGTGTCTGAGTCTGAGCAGGAAAAAGCCCCAGCCAGGCTCTGGTCCCCCTGGCCAGCACTGCCCTCACTTACCCCCTCCTCACGGCAGTGTGAGTTTGCTTCTGTCTCCAGCCTTATTTGATCAGGACTCAAGGATGGGCTTGTGTGTGTGAGTGTCAGTGGATGGGGAACACACCCAGAGAAGCAGCGAAGGGGGTACAGGGCTGGAGGAGGCTCATGTGGAACCCCAGGTTTGTGCCTGGCAAGGACTTCCTGTCTGCCACCCAGGCAGTGCCTACTTGTGCCTCACAGGGCAGAAGGGACAAGGCTGCTATCCTACAAAGGGATGAGGCCTCTTTTACAGAGTCACTGATCTGTTCATGAGGGTGCTGCCCCCATCCTAAACACCACCCAAAGGCCCCTTCCTAATATCATAGCATCAAGGTTCAGGGCTTGGGGCTCAGCGTATGAATTTGGAGGGACACCAGGAGATCATAGCATTGATCAAACTGGTGAGCTGAATTCACCTGAGTGAATGAATGAGTGGTGGGTGGCTGGGTTGATGGGTGGATGGGTAGGTCAGGTACATGGGTGGACTGGTAGGTAGACTTAAATGGATTGGCCTGTGGACAGATTGACTGCTAGATGGAAGGGTGGGTAAACTGGGTTGGTCAGTGGAGGGACTGGTGGGTAGATGATGGGTTGGTAAGATGTGTGGGTAGATGAATGGACTGGTGGGTAGATAGATTTAAATGTTCTGGCATGTGGACAGATTGGTGGATGGAAGGATGGATAAGCTGGGTGGGTGGGTGGACTGGTGGGTAGATGGTGGGTGGGTAAGATGGGTGGTGGGGTAGGTGGTGGTTGAGTGGCCCACTCCAAGCTCTCCTCCATCTGGTCTTATTTCAGGAAGTGCTTGTTAGGAACTCTGTGTGCCACTTTCCCCTTGCTAGTTAGGAATGTGTTTCTGTCACTTCTCTTTGCCCTCCCTTGACACCTCCTAGTGGCTGGCTGATGGCTCTGGGAGGCAAGCCAGGCTCTGAGCCTGCTTTTCAGATGAGAGCACCATGACTGGGAGAGAAGTGGGTGGCTTACCGCCTGTGCACCAGCCCACTGTCCACACTGGCCCAGCCTGATGCTGCCCCTGTCCCTGGAGTCACTCTGTGTTGCTTTCTCCCTCAGGGGATGATGACTTCCCAGTGTCTTTCAGGGTCACTGGGAGCAAGAAGTCCATCATGAGGACCAAATCCATCAATGACTCCCTGTATATCATCAGGGGCCAAATCAACACTGAGGTCTTGGAGGTGGAGATCGTGGAAAATGGCACACGTAGGCCAGGCCTGCCCCTGCCACACTCCCTTGGCTCTTAAGCATTTGCCTTTCCTGCAGCACATGACCTACCTCCAGAAAGGTGTCTGGAGCATGGGTACTAAAGGGAGCACCCAGGGCACATGGTCCCCGAGAGAGGGCAGCACCTCCCATCCTTCCCTGCATGGTGTCCACCTCCCCAGGAGGAACTGCTGTCTTAAATTTGTGATGATTACTTCCTTGCTGTTATCCACCATGTATTCTTTACTGAACATTTTAATTAAAATTTCTGTGACTTTGAAACTCACGTGGGCGTTTATATACATTTAAGTGGCTCTAGATGCACGTGGTCAGGTGTGGCTTCTACTCATGGATGTCCAGGTGTTCCTGCCACTGCCCACCCTGGCCCTGGATCTCAATATGCACTGCATTCCTTGGCTGGCGTCCACTGAAGGAGTGTGCCAGTTCACCTTGGGGGCCTTGTTCTTGGCTTGGTAACCCTCATTCTCGAGTGGCCCAGGGAGAGACTGGGAGACCCTCCTAGGCTCCAGACGAGGTACTGTCTTCATGCCCTTACAAGCTGTCTTGAAGCCCCATATCATTTAGGAGCTGGGAGGGGTCTTTGTAGGTCTTCCTTGCCCCCTAGAGAGCAGCCAGGAAAGGGGACATTCCAAGGGTTGGATGTTCAGCTCAGGGCCCTGCCCCTGCTGCTGACCCTGCCCCTCCACACAGGCATGGAAGGGCGGGTCACCACCTGGGCTGCTGGTGGGAGGGGGTGTTGGGGTCCACATTACCCATCTCCACTCCCGTCCCTGTCAGCCGATTACCACAACAATGGCTACACTGTGACCAATGACTGGAAGATCCACAATACAACCAAGAACAAGTTGTGTGCATGGCCAAGATGACAGAGGAGAAATGCAAGTGGCTGGACACCATCATCTGCAAGTGGGAGCAGTGTGACAGTGAGTGCCAGGCCCTCCTGGTGGCCCCATGCCTCCGGGTGCCTGGGCTGTGCAGGGCTGTGCAGGTCACTGCAGGCCAGGGCTTTCCAGAAGTGCTCTGTGGGTGCCTTGATGCCAGGGCCAGCAGGAGGGCTTGCCATACCTCCAAATGCCTGCTTTCCCTGGACCCTCGTCAGGAACATTCTGGGCACAGATACCCCTAGAAGGTTGCAGAAGGAAGCCTAGGGCTGGCTCTGACAGGCAGGTGGGCTAGGTTCTGAACTGGGGGCACTGAGGGTTGGGGAAGGGGCTCTGTGTTTCTGGAGAGTGGCCTCAGCTTCCCAGGCCCCAGTGCCCTCATCTGAGGAGGGCATAGATGTTCCTGGGCAGGGCTTGCACTTGAGGACCTTGGGAATCTGACACAGGGTCCCGAAAACTGCCCACTGCCAGGTTTTTCAAGCAGGAAGGAGAGTCTTTGTCTCCTCCTGTCAATGCAGCATGGCTGTGTGGTAGACAGCTTACTCCTGTCCCACGCAGAACTCATCACCCGACTGTCTTCTGCCCCAACTGTCTTCTGCCCCAACTGCTCTTCCCTCAGCCCCCAGGGAGCAGTCAGTGGGTCCTCCATTGGCCCAGAGCACAGTTTGACTTCAGGCCCATACTTGACCCTGCATCCCTGTGCCTCAGATTCTGCTGATGGGCAAGGAAAACCCTCAGGTCTACCTTCCACATGGGCCAGGTCCAGGATCCCCACTCCCCAGCCAGATGTCCATCACCATCACTTCTCGGGAGTGTGAGTCCAGGTTGGCCACCACTGAGGGTTCCTCTTCTAGAGGAGCAGACACCTGGGTCTTTGGGAGGTACTTCCAGATGTTAAGTGTAGCATAGAAAGGTACAAAAGACTCAATTAACCACTGAACTTGGCCCTTGATGGGCAAAGTTGTGAGCCCTGAAACTGGTCAGGATACGTGTGTGGTCAAGACTGGAGTGGGGTTCAGCCTCCTGGCCTGGCTGGGTGGGACTGATAGGTATCTTTGTGGTTGTAATCCAGAGCTGTGGTCAGCCCTGGGTGTATGTGAACCCAGGTCAGGTGTGGTCCAAGGGGCCCTTGTCGTTAGATTTGGGTGTTGTTTAAACCCTGACCTGGGACTTGGCACATAGGATGGTGTGTGCTGTGGTCAGGAGCCCAGATCCAAGTTCACTTCCTGGATCAAATTCCTGGTCCAACATTTTGAGTTGGGCCATGTGGACTGAGAACCTGACTTCTCTGGTCCTCAACTATGATGTGGGGATGACCACAATGCATTACTGCAGGTTCTCTCAAGGGCCACTTGGCATGTCATCGCAGTGTAAAGGTGTTGGCCATGTTGTCTAGGTTGAACAGGCCCACAAAATGTGGGCCTAGATGAAGGCCAGGGTCCCTGCATCTGTTTGGATGAAGAGCCATCTTCCAGCCAGGCTGGTGTGAAGAGGGTGGCAGGTTCTCTGCTAACCTGTGCAGGTGGAGCTGCGCCCTGGGGTGGGCATGGCTCTGGAGCTGGGCTCATGGTGAAGGCTGGATCCCGTTCCTATAGGGCTCAACCTCTCTGGGCCTCCACCTTCCCATTTTGAGCGGTACTTTTGAGGAGTCCATGGTAGGTGTCTGGAGCCATGGATGAGAGATGGGAAGTGCTCGTAGCTGTACTGGGGTGGCCATGGTGGGGCAAGTGGGGCAGTTTTCAGGAGCCATGGGCGACTTCCTTTGGCCCGCTGGGTCTGGTGCCTTCTCCAGTGCCGATGATGTCCCCATGCAGGCCTGAAACTGGGTGTGGAGCAAAACGCCTTCATCATGATCGTGGAGAAGGCGGAGAAGCTGTAACACTGATGATGAGAAAGAAGGTGAACCTGATGAAGGATGGGCTGCAAGTTGAGCACCGTGCTCAAGTGCTTGCTGGGCAAGTGAGTGCCACTGGTGACCAGCTCCCAGACCTCCACGGCCCCTCCCAGCCCCTCTCAGCCCTGCCCTTCCTGGGCAGAGTCATCCAAGGACCACCAGTCCTTGTGGAGCTGCCCTCGGAGGTTAAGGGGGCTGGGGTCCTGGGTGGGACTTCAGCCACTGTGCCTTCTGTCACATCAGAGCCAGCAGGTGCACCGAGGGCTGGGATGAAGCCAGAGCTTGCTGTGCTGGTGCCCTGGGGCGGGGAGAAGCTCCTAGAAGAGCAGCAGGTGGAAGGCAGGTGGGGCTCTTAGGATGGTGCTGACTGGTAGCTGGGTATGAAGTCTGGACCTGGGGAGGAGAGATTGAACCCTGGGGGTAGGAGATCATTAGAGTAGCTGCAGACCAAATGGACCCTGGCTGACTATGTGCGAAGGAGGATGGAGGAGGTGGAGGGGGCATAGTAGCCAGGTGAAGAGGAGGTGGGAGAGTGGAAGAAGGTCCAGACCAGCATGCTTGTCCCTTGGGGCCTGAGCCTGGAGTGGGAGGAGCCCAGGGTTGTGCCTGGGGTCAGACAGTACAGGACACACAGCAGGTGGCTTCCAGAGGTGGCAGGGCCTTGGGCTGGGCTGCCATTGCCCTCCAGGTTCAGCATCTCTCCCTGAAGTGTCTGGAGAGGAGAAAGTTGGAGTCCCAGGAGTCCTGGGAATGCTCAGGGCCAGGAGGCAGGGGGAAGGCCCTGGGTGGTCTTTATCAGCTGATCCCTATTCCCAGCTGAAAGGAGGCTCCTCTCCTGGAGGGGCTGATTCCTGCCCTCTGGTCAGAGAACCTTCCTGTCTCTTGCCAAGCCCTTGCCCAGCCAGACTGGATAGCCTGTCTGATGAGAGCTTCAGGGGCATTTTCATCTCCTCAGGAAGGTTTGGGGGGTGGCTTCCACTGCCCCTGTGAATGGGGGACAGGATCCCAGGATGGTTGACCCTGGGGTCCAGAAAACCAAGAAGGAGACCTAAGAAACTCTTCGTCCTGTGCAGCTTCCTCCTCATTTGTCCTGGCAGGTGCCTCTTTCCTACTCGGGCCAGCTCCTGAGTCCTCTGGGAGCCCTGGTCCCCTTGGGTGGAAGGAATTGGAGGCCACAGAGAGGGTTTGTCCAGTCCCGACTCTCTGCTGCACAGTGCTGACAATCTTTCAGTCTCAGAACACTGTGAGGTGGGTCACTGTTGCTGTCCCACTTTAAGGGTGAGGAGAAAGCCAGAGCAGCTTGTGCAGCCCAAATTAAAGCAAAGCAGCTACAGGCCAGGGCAAGGTCCCAGTACACACTCACTTGGCCCACATCAGGCCCTGGTGCTGGGCGAGTGCTTCATGGGCATGTCCCACCTTTCTGGAGACAGACACCAGCGGGTCAGTCACAGAACTGCAGTGGGCAGGGTCGTTGAGTCCACCTTGTCTTCCATCCCATGCAGCACCTGGCATGTATGAGGGACTGAGGCTCTGTCCCCAAAGAGCCCCAGGACCTTTTTCCAGCAGGAGGGGGGCTGCTGCTCCCTGAGCTGCTTTCCCACATCCATTGTCATGTTCCGGGTCTGTTTTATTCATTAAGTCATTTATTGAGCACCTGTAGTATGCCAGTGGATGGGGAGACAGTAACATGGAAGGAAGGAGATTGTCTCCTAGGCTTGCAGGAGGAAGGGGTGACAGACAGATTGGACATATACACCAGGCTCTGGTGGGAGTGGGGTGATATCCTCACTTCAGGTATCTACTGAGCTGTGCTCAGTTGGCCTGGTCTGGCTGCTGTCCTGCAGACCCCCCATCTGCACCCCACCCCACTGGCTCTGGGACATGAGGATATGGCAGAAGCACAGTGCCATGGGGGTCAGGGTGGGGTGCCTCATCAGGTCTGCTCTGGGCCCTCAGATCCTGCCCCAGGAGGAAGACTATGGTTTTGACATCGAGGAGAACAAGGTCATGGTTGTGAGGGGCTCGCTGGCTGAGGTGAGGCCTCCCAGCTGCTGGCAGGGGCAGTGTGGAGGTGGGAGGGGCAGCTTGGCAGGTCTGGGTCCATGGGTCCTACTTCTCTTTCGTCCACTTGAGGAAACTGAACACAGGACCCCTGCAGGTACTTGGGAGCAGGGGCGAGCCCCCCCCCCATTCAGTGTGCTCCTGCGTGGCACACCTGCGCCCTCTGCTGGCTCTGTGCAGAGGCACCGGGAATGCTCACATTCTGAGCCAGATTTCCAAAGAGCTTTGATGATGAAAAACCCAAATAGTGGGCAACTCTAGCAGGAGGAGTTCCTTGCTGTGCCCTGGGCAGGGCTGGAGGAGGGCTGGGTGGGAGGCAAGACTTAGCCCCAGGCTCACAGCTTCTCCTGGGTGGGAGGTGGGGCTGCACCTGCCATGCCAGGAGCCCTTGTGAGAGAGGCAGTCACCAGGTGGCCACCCCATTGGATGCCAAGCTTGGCTGCTGTGCAGATCCTGTGCCTTCAGTGCTTCCCACAGGGGAGCCGCCGTGGCCTGCAGCTGCCCCTGTCCTAAGAAACACAAGGAGGGTCCTTCACTGTGGAAATCATGGTTAATAACAACATGCCCATCTGGCCTGTTGTCCCCAAGATGGCTGGCCTGCAGGAGGGCAGGAAGATCTACTCCAACAACATGGACCTGATGTTGCTGTGGCCCTTCTCCAAGTGGAGTCCCTACTAAACCAGTGCTTCAGCTCCCACCACCACTCCCTGCGCCTCCTGATGGCCACCAAGGCCAAATAGTGAGTGTCCCCTGCCTCTGCTGGCATGCTGAGGAGGTGCCATGCTGAGGTGCTGGTGGGGCAGGAGCTGGTGGCCCTTTGGTTGACCTGTTCCTGCAGCCACCAGCCACCATGGGACTTGAGCTGACAGTGCCGAGGTGCCTTCAGGCCCTGGACATGTGTCCCTGTTGGTGTGGACACAGTTCCTACCCTTTGTGGACCTCCAGTCAAGTTGGGGGACAGGGCTGGGGACAAAAGTACACAGGTAGGAGCATGAGATGCATCCCAAGCTGGGGCACCTAGTGCACTGTGGACAGACAGAGCTGGGAGTGGACTGGGCTGTGCAGACACAGAGAGGTGGACAGGAATTGGGGCTTCTTTTGTGGATTCTGGGGGAGGAGGTTCCAGACAGGTGTACCTAGGCCTGTGTGGGGCCAGCCCTGGCATGTTTGAGGACCAGCAAGGAAGCTGAGGGGTGCAACTGAGTGACGGGGTGAGGAAACCAGCCGGGCAGTGGGGCTGGCCTGTGGGGCTCTGAGCCCTCTGGAGAGCAGCTGGAAGTTCTGGGGTCTGGTGGCTGTAGGTGGTGCAGATCAGGGTTCAGGGCGAGTTCTCTATTTTCTAATCATGCAGCTGGTGTCCAATTTTCCCTTTTACTCCAGGCAGTGTCCCCCAGTGGGAGTGTGGGCATTGTGAATGTGGTTATTTTAGTCCTAGGCAAGCTGGTTCAGGAAGTCAGGTCCCTGTGGTTGCCAGTTCCAGTAGCAGAGGGCACCAGGCGTGACCTTCTCTTCAAAGTTCTGAAGCACCTGGGGCTGGGGCACAGGCTTACGAGATGGTTTCATTGAGCAGGCGGGAACAGGAGGAATGAAGACAGGACTGGGACACAGCCTGGGCAGGGGCATCCCAGACTGAGGACACCCGCCACCCATTCTGGTAGGTACAGCCCTTCCTGCCATGTTGAGGAGCAGGGCTCAGTGTGGCTGTGACTGAGACATCCATCCCCTTGCTAGGGGCCCTGCTGGGTGTTTCTCTAGGGACAGCACCAAGCTGAGCTGGACCACTTCTCATTCTGCCTCTTCCACAGTGAGTCAGCACCTGCTGGTGGGGTGCTGTTCTGTCCACTTGGGGCTCCTGGGATGGGGAGTGGTGCAGGCAGCCTGGTAGAATTTCGGGGCTCTTGGTCCCAGGATTGGTGGTGTGGACTCTGGTCAACTGCATTTCTCCTCCTGTGGGAGTGGCAAGCCTGGGCCGAATTTCCCAGAAGCCTCAGAGGCAGGGCCCCCAGGTGGTCCTGGGTTGTGGGAAGTGAACTGCTTTCCTTATGTCTTACCTGTCCCTGGTGCCTGCTGTAGGACCATCAAAGTCCCCGACCACTCCAAAGCCCTGTGTTTCCAGATCTGGAGAGCTGCCCCACCCTGTGTCTACACCATGGGGAGAGGTGAGTGAGAACCCCGCTGACCAACAGCGGCCCTGGGGACAGGCTGTCTGCATCATATGAGTCCTGAGTGGCCCGGACCCTTACTCCCTGGCTCAGCTTGCCAGTGAGCCATGGCATTTGTGTCCTTCCTGAAGCAGAGGTTGGAGACTCTGATCACACCTGGGTGGAGTGAGCCCAGAAGGATGCATGGAGCAGAAAGGATGGCTCAGCAGAGATCCCCTGTCCCTCCATGAAGTAGCCGATGCCCTTCAGGCTTCGTATTCCCAGGCAGGAATTGGGCCCACTCCTGCCAGACTGGGCTTGTGGTGAGGAGACCGAAACATGAATCTTTCTCCAGCAGGGACATGCTGTAGCCCTGGACAACCAGCTCTAGTCCTCTGCCCCCTGCACTGCCTTCTCCTGTGGTCTCAGGGGCCCTCTGCCTTGGAGAGGAAACTGAGAAGGTCCACGATGCTGGGCCAGCATTGTACACATAGACCTCTTCTAAAGTTTCAAAATTAATTGTCACTTTTGAGGTCAGAGTTATGCTTCTAGAATCTGTTCTCTAAGAAAGTACAAATAATGACAGAAGGCTCCTGAAAAGTCAATGACGTTTTGAAGGGGTCATTTACCTTTAAAGCAGTGGTTCTTGACTGGGAGTGACTTGCCTTCTCCACATGACATCTGGCAGGACTGGGAAGGATTGCCATTAGATCTGGGGAAGACCAGAATGCTACTGGCATCCCATAGTGCCCAGGGTGACCCTCCAGCCCTGACTGTGCTAGTGCAGGGGGAGGTCTGCCCTGAAGCAGCAGCCACATTTGTGATCTCCTGTGATACTGCAAGAGGGTGTCAGTCAGCTTTGCACCTGCTGTGACAAAACACTCAGAGCCATTGACTCATAGGAGGAAAGGTTGGCTGGCACAGCACATGCATGTGATCACAATCCCTCAGGAGGCTGAGATGGGAGGATCACAGATGTAAGGCAAGCTTGGCAGCTTGGTGAGACCCTGTCTCACAATAGAAAGGGCTGAAGGGTTTCCACATAAGGAAAGCAGCATGCTTCCCACAACCCAGGGCTACCTGCCTTGCCTCTGAGGCTTCTGGGAAACTCAGCCAAGGCTTGCCACAAAAGAAAGGAAACACCTCTTTGTGTTTCCACCCCCTCTGAGAAAGCACCCAGCTGGGTTCAGGCCTTTGGGGGACAGTCCAAGTCCTTTCCTTGCAGTGGATGGACCAGCCAAGCATAGCAAGGCTGCTAGTGTTTCCTGAGCCCTTGCAGAGAGCCGCTCACTGCTGAACCTTTTCCTGTGCCAACTCCCTGGATCCCTTAGGAACCCCGTGAGTGGTTGTGTCGATGTCCCATCTTGGAGACGAGGACCTGAAGCCCAGGATGTTGAGTAGTGCTGGATGAACGATGGTAGAAAGCAAGGTGTGACCCAGCCCCAAAGCCACGCTGACCTTGTCACCTTGCCCGCCCAGGCAGAGACTGCATGTCATGTCAACCCCAAGGCCCCAGGGGCAGGGGCTGTCGCTCGTGAACCATGAGAGGGTGGACATGCTCCTGGCGACTGGTAGCACTGGCTCGAGTCCCGGCTTCTGATGCTGAGAACTTGGGGGCTGCTGTGCCTCCCTGAGTCCCTGCTTCCTTTGCCACATGGGGCTGACCCTGGTCCAGGACCACAAGGTCATGCAGGACCTTGAAGGAGAAAACACTCTAGTGAACTTGAGCCTGGGTGCAGAGCCAGATGCCCCTGCCATGTGACCTTGGCTAGTTGCCCCATATCTGAGCTGCTTCTTCTGCAGAATGGGGTGCCAACTCCCTTGCTGCCCGTTAGGGGCCCGTCGGTTCCAGGGAAGGAGGTACCCTGGGTGTCTGGGGAGATGGGGTGGGTGCAGTTCACCTGGCAGCCTGCCTTGCTCACCACACCCTGTTCACTCCTGTCCCCAGGCTTTGTGGCTATTACTGCAGGACTGAGTGCCAGCCAGTGCATCCTAAAGGTCAACTGCAGCAGCATGGTCAGCAAGGGTGCCCTGGGTGTCCTGGAGCATTTCCAGGCATTCCGGATTTGTGGATAAGAGGTGAGTGGTCTTTGGCCAGGCAAGGGGAGCCCTCCTGGGAGTGACAGGGGGGTGGCTGCCCCTCAGATGCAAGGACAGCCCTGGGGGCCCTATCCATGGGCACAGGAGAAGCCTGGCCTCAATCCCACAACCTGGTATCCAGAACCTGGATGGCGGGACTGGACCTCCCTCCTCACCCTTGGGTGTGGTGGCAGAGTGGTGGCGATAGCCAATGTGTCCTAGTTGGGGCAGGGGTGTAGGAGGGCAGCTACTCCATTGACCATCCCCTGGATCTCGAGGTGTTCCTTGGGTACCTGTTGTGCTCAAGGCTGCGACTTGGCCCTAGGGACACTGGAGGCCTGGCATTTTTCAAAGGCTTCCCTCCCCAGGCTGATGCATGGGGCAGTCACTGTCCATGCTGGAGGCCCTGGGAGACTCAGGTGGCATCTGGGAGACCCTTCAAGGTGGCGTTCCTGGCAGGCCTGAGCCCCAGGTAGTCCCTAGGCAGCTGGTCCCCATTCCCTCTCCTTGGACATCCTCTGACAGTGGCTACCCCCAGGGCCTTTTCCACTGGATGGACCACACCTACAAGGATGCCCAAGAGGCACAAGCCAGCCAGGAGGCCCCTGGTGAGTACCCCCATTGTGAGGGGGCCCCAGAGGAAGACCAGCCTGACTTGCAAAGCAGGGATGTGGGGGTGACAGGGAGTGACTGGGGTGTGTCCTCTGTGCCTGGCCTCTGAGCCTCCACAGCTGCATTTCTGTACCCATTTCCTGGGCCTCCCCAGTCCCACAGAGCCAGAGGCTCAGGGTGACACCATTGTAAGCTCTGGATGGGAGTCTCCAGGCTCAGCCCAGGTGGCTGAGGGCCATGTGCTTTCTGGGCTTGGGGGTCTGTGTCCTCGCCTGCCTGAGCTCTTGGTCAGCCTGATGGTGGATAATGTGGACCTGGAACCCAGGGTGGTGTATGAGTACGTGAGCACCATGGGCATCCAGTGCCATGTGCTGGAGAGGATCATGGAGCCCCATGGCTGCTTTGGCCTCACCGCCAATGTATCTGGGGTGGGGTCAATTCTCCCATGGTGGGTGACTGTCCCTTCAGCCCTAGTCTGTGGTGTGGGCAGCAGGCTTGACCTGGCAGCGTGGGCAGAGCACCGGGCTCCTCGCCGCCTGGTGAGTGCTCAGTCACTGCTGCTGTCTCTGCAGATCCTGGAGGCCTTTTGCTGCACACGACAGCGCCTTCCTGCAGAATTGTGTGTGGCTCATGGCCATAAACAGTGCCATCATGACCACGTCCCACTATGACTTCTGCAACATCTGTGACACCAAGCTGGAGAGCATTGGCCAGAGAATCGCCTGCTACCAGAAGGTACCTTCTCCCCGTGGGGCCCCACCACAGATTCTAGGCATGGGATCTCATCTGGGTTGTTGTTGTTCAAGCGGCCTTCAAGCAGGCTGCCCTGGAGTCCCACCTGCTGTGCGGCCTGAACTACTGCCCCACCAACTGCCATGTCAAACTCATGGAGGTGTCCTATCCCAAGATGACCCCCTCTGTAGGCAGATCCTTCAGCATCCAATTTGGGTGCAATCCCTCCCTCATTGGCCTTGACACTGAGCAAGGTACTCACCTGTGTCTGTTAGAGATGGTGCTCCCACCCACACTATGGTACCCACAGAGAACAGTGTCTGAGGGCCAACAGTCCAGGGCTGGAATGTGGCTGCATAGGCATCAGGGTCCAGGCCCTGCTCTCTTTCTGGACCCCATCTCTAGATGGGGACTCTGACTTTCAGGGCACCTCATGGTAGAGTGTGGCTGCTGGGGTACCAGCCACCATGTCTGCATTTCCAGGCAGGAAAAGCCACAGAAGTAAAAAGTGTATCAGTATCAAGCTGAAATTGTCTTCTTGGGGTAACTTCATGGATTGAGTTCCAAAAGGGGAGGTTGGGCCCTGTGGCTTGTGCCTATGACTCCAGCTAATGGAGAAACAGATAGAAGGATCACCAAGTTTGAGGACAGCCTTTGCAACTTAGTGAGACTCTGTCCCATCATTAGAAAATAAAAGGCTGAGGCAGAACTAGTGGTGGAGCACTTACCTGGCATGTGTGAGGCCCTCAGTTCAATCCCTGGTACCACGAGAAAACCCAAGTCCTGTTTAGGAAGTTCTCTTTCCTGGGTCCTGGGAGAGCCTGCTCCTGCCTCATGGGACTGGCCTTCGCCCACAGGCCACCCAAACCCCATGTCCTACACCCAGCACTGCATCACCACTGTGGCCGCCCCATCCTGGAAGTGCCTACCTGTGGTGGACAGGGTCCCTCAAAGGCAGACCCTGAGCAACAGCTCTGGGATGACCAGGGGGACCCTCAGCCAGGAGGACTTGGACTTGAGCTCTCTGCTGAAGCAGGAGGATCATGAGGTGCAGGATGCCTACCTGCAGCTCTTCACCAAGCTGGATATAGCCCTCAAGGAGATGAAGCAGTACATCACCTGATTAACAGGTGAGCCTTCAGCATCCAATTTGGGTGCAATCCCTCCCACATTGGCCTTGACACTGAGCAAAGTACTCACCTGTGTCTGCATGCCTCTGTGTGGATACCTTGGAGGGGAGCTGTTCTGTCACACCGGCTGACTGCAACAGCCCTGGACTGCACATTCAGGTGCCCAGGCCCCCACCCCACTGTGACACCCAAAACATCTGCAGACTTGGCCAGATGCCCCAGGGGCAGGTCACCCTACAGTGAGCAGTGAAGGCTGCTGCGTCCTCAGAGAGCCCAAGGTCGCCTGGTAAAAGACTCGGGAATTAAACATCACAGGAAGGTGGACAGCTGGAACTGAGGCCACCTTGCTGTGATACTGCAGGACACATGCAGAACCCCAACCACGTCTAAGGAGTGCCTGGGGTCTGCTGGGGCCCATCAGGGTTGAATGGTACACCCTCAGATGAGCGTGGCCAGGCTAGAGCTGGGCCATCATGCAGGACAGTGACCATTGTGGGAGGAGACAGGCCCCTTAGCCATTAGGACCCTGAAGTTGAAGCCACCAGAAGCAGCCTCTGGATGGGACTAGGGACCTGCCTCTGACACACCGCCTGGAGGAGACAGTTTGGGACAGTTGGGGACACTGGAACAGGGATGGGGTCCCAGGGGTGCTAAGGAGCTGATTCTGTTCTGCAAGATAAGAGTTGTGTGGTCACCTTTAGGGCAGGGTGTCTACCTTGAGCCTGTTGGCATTTTGGGTGAGTGGTTTTGTGTGGCAAGGCTGCCTTGGGCAGCGTCCGTGACCCCAACCACTAGGGGCCCAGCAAGTGCACTCCCTGTGGTGACAACCAGGCTATCTCCACAGTGTCCCCTTGCAGCACATTTCCTGTGGGAGAGAAGCATTTCTGAACAGGCCTGTGTGTCAGAAGTGTATGGGCCTTGCTCACTGGGTGGGAAGCTGCAGAGCCTGCATGCCCTGCACACCTTCTCTCTGCTTTCCCCCTGCAGGAGGCTGGGTTGCAGGCTCTGGAACCAGAGGCATGGGCTTTACTCCTGGCCCATGACCTGTTGGCTGCACGATCTCAGGCAACCTCTCTGACCCTCGGTCTCCTCATCTGCAGAGTAGAGTCAGTTGTGACACTTACCTCATGAGAGGTGAGATGGCGTCTAACACGGGTTTGTGGATCCCGTGAGGCACGGGATGCTGTTCTGTCTAACACACAGCATGTTCTATTCCTCCCATCTCACCCAACCCTGGAGGCACACGCAAATTATTGCATTTTACGGCTGAGGTTCAGAGACTGAACAGTTTGCTTTAGGCCTCTGAATCAGGAAGAGGTGGCCTTAGGGCTAAAACTGCCTTTGGAATGACACTTCCTTGTGACCCAGCCATGCCATGTGTTTACCTGCCACCTGTCCATGGGGCTTTCGTCCATAGTGGCAGAGCCCAGGGGTGATCCCGAGGCCCTGCAGACTGCTGACTGAAAGCCTTGCTCTCTGGGCCTCGTCCAGTGCCCTGGTCTGCACACAAAAGCCAGAGCCCAAGCTTGGCCATGAGCCACGGTCCTGTGTGTCTTGGCCCCAGTGGGTACCCAGCTGGGCATCTTCAGAGTTGCAGTGGGCCTTTCAGGGGAGGGACACAAAGCCCTGGATGGCTCCCCCTGTGCAGGGTTGAAGGTCAGAGACTGGTGAAGCCACAGCCTGGGTCTTCACCTTGAGCCCTTGCCCTGTATGCTGCTGTCCACCATCATGGAGCCCACTCCTGATGGGGCCTGCAACATGCCTCTGCCTGAGGAGACCTCTTCCTCCCTGCTTCTCAGTGAGGACAGTGAGATGGACAGGACTGACCAAAGGGGCATCAAGAAAGTATGCTTCAAAGTGTTCAAGAATGACCAGGAAGACTAGGGCCATGACACCATGAGCTACCGGTTCTCCTACGAGTGGGTGTGTTCACCGTGGCCTGAGGCTAGATGGGACAGTCAGCAGGACAGTTGAGCCTCTGACCCCTGGGGAAGACAACACTCACCCCAGAGGGCCCCCAGCTTCCTGTCCAGGCAGGCACTTCCGGCCTGGCCTGACAGATGCTGCCTGTGCAGCTATACGTGCTGACGGAGTGTTGGAGAAGGTGTCTGATGGAATGCATGGTGTGCTTTCAGACTCCTGTAAGACTGTGTTTTTTCTAGGTACAGGGACACATGCCTGTGATCCCAGAGCTGGGGAGGCCAAGCCAGGGGAATCCCAAGTTCAAGACCAGCCTGGCCAACTTAGTGAGGCCCTGTCTCAAAATCAGTAGACAGATAGATGGACAGGAAGGGCTGGGGTGTAGCTCAGTGGTTGAGCACACCTGGGTTCAATGCCTAGTGCTGCAAAAAATACCATGGTTTTTGCAGCAAACACTGTTTACTTTTACTTGATCCAATAAATAAGGTGGTTTTCTTTTTCTCCTGAGGGGCTGTGAGCTGTATTGCTGCTGATAAAAGTAATTGTAACAAGATCAGCGTGGCCTTGGTTAGTGTTTTAAGTGAACTAGAGCTGGGTCCCATACTGACCTTGTGATGGGTGTGGATACCTCCTCATCTCAGCCCAGGGAGAGCTGAGCCACCTCCGCCTGCTCCTAAGGGTGTATTAGGCAGCTCAGGCCATGGACGCACCCGGAGCTGCAGGGAGATGCAGTCAGCAAACCTGCTTACTGTCCCAAGGGCCATGCCTAGTCCTGGTGCCCAGCTCCCTGGGGTCTGTAGACTGGGCCTCCTGGCTGCGTCTGTGCCCAGGTCCTGGAAGCTTCAAGGGTCAGGGTTTTTTATGGGCCTTTGGGTCTTCCTTCTTACATCTCTATGTCCTTGGGCTTTTCCTTTAATTGTCAACCAGTGGTAAGATGCAATTGTGGAACAGTGACTTTTGATTATGGAGCTTCTCGGTCAGGTGGGTGGGAAGGTCATACCCAGGGCAGGGTTGTCCCCTGAGAAGAACCAGGCACTCAGGGAGCACTGGGGACCCTGGGCAGTGGTGACAGGTGAGTGTGGGGCACTGGTGTTGGTGACAGGCAAATGTAGGGCCCTGGGCGGTGGTGACAGGTGAGTGTGGGACCCTGGGCAGTAGTGACAGGTGAGTGTAAGGACCTGGACTGTATTGACAGATGAATGTGGTACCTGGGCAGTGGTGACAGTCGTGTAACCTGGGAAGTTGTGATAGACATATGTGGGACCCTGGGTGGTGTTGACAGGCGAGTGTGGGACCCTGGGCAGTGGTGACAGGTGAGAGTGGACCCTGGGCAGTGGTGGCAGGTGAGTGTATGACCTGGGCGGTGGTGACAGTTGAGTGTGGGACCCTGGACAGTGGTGACAAATGAGTGTGGTACCTGGCTAGTGGTGACGGTTGAGTGTGTGACCTGTGAAGTTGTGATAGGCAAGTGTGGGACCCTGGGCGGTGGTGACATGTCAGTGTGGGACCCTGGGCAGTGATGAGAGGTGAGTGTGGGACCTTGGCAGTGGTGACAGTTGAGTGTGGGACCCTGAGCAGTGGTGACAGGCGAGTGTGGGACTCTGAGTGGTGGTGACAGGCAAGTGTGGGACCCTGTGCATTGGGGATAGGTGAGTGTGGACCCTGGGCAGTGGTGACAGGTAAGTGTGGAATCTGGGCGGTGGTGACAGGCAAGTGTGGACCCTGGGCAGTGGTGATAGGCATTTGTGGGGCCCTGGGCAGTGTTGATGGATGAGTGTGGGTCCCTGTGGGAACCTGGGCAGTGGTGACAGGCAATTGTGGGGCCCTGGGCAGTGGTGACAGGTGATTTTGGGGCCCTGGGCAGTGGTGACAGGCGATTGTGGTTCCCTGGGCAGTGTTGTCAGGCAAGTGTGGGGCCCTGGGCAGTGGAAACAGGTGAGTGTGGGGCCCTGGGCAGTGGTGACAGATGAATGTGGTACCTGAACAGTGATGACAGTCTAGTGTGTGATTTGGGAAGTAGTGATAGGCAAGTGTGGGACCCTGGGCAATGATGAGAGGTGAGTGTGGGACCCTGGGCAGTGATGAGAGGTGAGTGTGGGACCTTCGCAGTGGTGACAGGCGAGTGTGGGACCTGGGCAGTGGTGACAAGTGAATGGAAGCAACTCACCCCTCCTCTTTCTGCATTTCCACGCTTGCTGCAAAGTGCATCCTGGCCCTCAGACAGGAAGGAACACTGGGTGGTCGTTTCCATGGGCCGGGGTTTTGACCACGCCCCAGAAGGGGGTCTGTGTCTGAGACCAGGGGTGGGAGCAGAGGGTGACTTGGCCATCTCTCACCCCATGCAGCAAGTGCAACAGCAAATAGGATTCAGTCCTGTCCTACACCAGAGTGAGAAGCAACAGCTCCTACCTGGGCAGTGATGAGGTGGGGTCTGGTGAGTGGCCACCCAGCACAGGGAGGGCCCCTGGCCATTTTCTTAGTGGGCATTTCTGAGCCCCCTTCCATGTTTGTAGTGTGTTGCTTTGAGTTGCTTGGAGTCTCCTTCTGTCTGCTCATTCAGCAGGTACTTAATCAAGCACCTGTCATGGTCCGCATGCTAGGACACTTAGTGAGTGAAATAAAGATCCCAGACACAGAGCAGATAGAGACCCTCAGGCAATCATGCATGATGGTGCACAGTCATATGGGGAGTGGGTGTGGCGGGTGCCATGAATTATCTCAGACCCCGGGAATCAAGGGGACCTGACACACATGCCAACCAGAAATCCAGGCAGCACAGGCAGATTTCAAGACCAAGTCCCCTTGGCCCTGAACCCTCACGCCCCCACGTGTACCCACTTATGGTACCTGGAGAACATGGGCATATGTACAGAGGCGGGCCAGCAGCTGGGCAGACAGACAGATGATACCAACGAGGGCATGCTGTACTTGCAGCGTTTCCTGAAAGTCGGGTGTGTTTTTTTATTTTAGTCTTGTTCACTCAGGTTTAAAAATGAACTTTGTGAGTAAATAGGTCAGACATCCTCACAGTCCATGATTGAAAGGCCCATGGTGGGCCAGGCGGCAAGTCCCTCCCACTGTCACTGCTGGGTCCCACCAGAGGAAGTCTGCGTAAAATTTAACTTTATTATGCATCACTTTAGCAGAAGAAAAGGAAGTTCAGGAAGACAGAATATGTCGCTGAATGTTAATGTCTTGTGACAGATCAGGCCACTGAAGTCCATCCCCAGGGAGGTTTAGTGGCAGCTGTTTTTACTGGAACAGGGGACAGTGACCCAGTGGGTTTGTGATCCAGCTCTTTGTTCTCAGCGGCCTCATTTGTGGAGTGGGAATATCAACACCTCACCATCTTGTTGGGCATTAGTTCCTCTTGCCTGGTTTTGTGATTAAGAAACAGAGGCTCAAAGAGATCCAGGGATTTTCCCAGTGACTCAGCGGGGACCTGGGCCTGGCAGGCTGCACATCTCCTGTGAGTTTGAAGAAGCAAGGTGTGCAGCAACAACCAACAGTGGCTGCTCTTTTTCCGGCCAGGGGATGAGCTGCCCTGTGACATGTGCATCCTGTGGTACAAGAAGGACAAATTCCATGGCTGCCTGGTGCACATCTTCAACCACGTTGTCTTGTCCTGGGGTGGGGTCCCTGGGTCCTTGCAGTCCCCTGGCAGTGGGATGGGTGGGATCTGCATTGTGCCATGCTCACAGGACTTGTCTTCAGGTAGACATCAAGGTGCTGCTTAAGGGACTGGTGATGGGCAGGACATTAGAGGAGACCAAGAATTTCCCCATGGAGCACAGCCTCCAAGGTGAGGGGCAATGTGGGGGCAGCAGGCTGGATGCCAGGGCACGCACTCCTGTTGGGTGGCCCTGACTAGACCAGGCCAGCGGATTCCTGCCTGTGGGCCAGATCCAGCCACAGCTGCTTTTGCTTAGAATCGGATAATATCTTTCATTTTTTAAAAAAATTTTAAAGCATCATACAAATGAAACAATGTCCAGTAGAAGGTGCAGGTGCTGCAAAGCAACTTTGGTGGTCCAGATCTGGTCCCTGTTCCCTCTGGGCTGCCCCATCAGGGCCACAGGGACAGGCCTGGAGAACACTCCCCAATTCAGTCACATCACAGATTCTGCTTCATCTTCATACTTACAGTCCATGTGCATTTGCTGCCTGGTTTATTATTGATGCAACTTTTCTTTCTTTCTTTCTTTCTTTCTTTCTTTCTTTCTTTCTTTCTTTCTTTCTTTCTTTCTTTCTTTATTTTTTTATTTATTTCATATCTCCTGCTGGGTGCGGTGGTGTATGCCTGTAATCTTAGTGACTTGGGAGGCTGAGGCAGGACTGTTGCAATTCTGAGGTCAGCCTTGGTAATTTAGCAAAACCCTGTCTCAAAGAAATTAAAAAGTAAATAAATAAAAAATTACTGGGCTGCATGTAGCTCAAAGGTGAAGTGTCCCTGGTCCATTTCCCCAGTACCTGAAAGAACGAATAAGTAAATTTTAGAAAGGTATCTTCCTTTTGGATAGTTAATTTCTAAATGATTTTATCTTATCCTCCCCATATATGAAGAACCAGTGTAGTAGGCAATAAATTAATGACAACCATAATGAAGAACTTAAAGGAGATGGCAACACCATCATTGCACTGTGGTTGTGTACCATTACCTGCCTGAGGCCTCCTCAGAAGAGGGCTCTGAGCAGACAGCTAGGGCCGTACCAGCACCAAACTGAGACTTTCTTCTTGCAATGATTGATATGAAAACTGGAATTTCTATGTCCTCCTGTCTTTCCTCCCACTAGCTCACCCTTCTGCCCACCATCTGTCCACCCTTCCATCCCCCAGCTGCCACTCCATTCATGCAGCTCTGCAGCCAATAAATAGTTCCCCAGAGCCAGCTCATGCAGGCCTGGTGCTGGGTGCTGGTAACCCTGAGAAGGATGGACACTGCTGGCCTCGGGGACTATCAGTGGTGCAGGAGATGGGAATACAGACAGCAGCTGCCTCCAGGCAGGAGTTGGTCCCTGCTCAGCCAGCCCTCTGCAGTGTCAGGACCCCCATCCAGGGGTGAACCTCAGGAAGAAAAGCAGGGAGGGTCCCAAACCACACATACCTCAGAAACTCAGGAAGAGGCCAAGAGAATAGGGGCCTGTGTCTCCCTGGCCTTTGGCCCTGTTAAGGCCACATTCAATTCCAGTTCTCCCTATACCCTGTGTGACTTTAGGGAAGTCACTGTGCTGGGCTGCCTTCTCTATATAGGGAAGGTCTAGGTCACAACTCATGTGCCAGCTAAGTTGATTGTGGTTTAGTACCTGTGACCTAGTAACTGAGAAGTCTTCTGTGGCTACAACATTCAGATCTGGGAGCAAAGACTGCTGAATCTGATTTGTGCTTCTGCACTGGATTGGTGTGTATCATGGCCTTAGACCAGCAGGAAGGGTGCTGAGATTGATTAGTGATGTCTGTGATGGGAATGGAACATTGATATCATAGCACACTTAACATATACTTATCCTCCGAGGCCTGGATTATGTCCAGAGTCCTGCTGACTCTCTGGATCTAGGGTTATGAATTTTGCAATCTGGTGATGGGGCAGGGGCCTTTGTGTCACTGTTCTACAAATCCACCTCTGTCCCTTCCCTGGCCCTCATTACTTTCCTGCCCTAGAGTTCAAACAGAAAGAAGAGTGTATGGTCCGTGTCTGGAGCTTGATCCAGATCAGCATCCAGGAGGAACCTGGAACCTCCCCAGCTCCATCAAGACCCTGGTGGGTAACATCCAGAGAGATGTGGAATGTCAGCAGGGAGGGAGGGTCATGGTGGGGGTTGTGGCCTTTGCCTGGGACTTGAATGCAGTGGGGTCCATCTCCATACCCCTTCCTCTACATGCTCAGGGAAGGGCAAGAAGCGTAGGTATGCGTTCTCAGCTGAGTGACCTGCTCTGGCAGGTCTGGGCTGTGTGCCCTTTGCCAGGGTGTTGCTAATGCCTGTTGCTGGTCATGCTAACCCTTTCTCGTGAGTCGAGGCTTCAGAGGTTGAGCTGTTCTTCACAGCTTCCAAATGGGGCTTGGTTCAGTCCTTTTGTTTATCCTTGAGATCACAGCTGGCAGGTGGGGTCACCAATGGATCTGATGCTGCAGGATCAGAACAGGGAGTGCCAGTGCCCACTCAGGTTTCCCTGGGAATTGGATTTCTCCTGGCTGCTCAAGGTTGCAGAGGCCAGCTGTCCTGCTCTCATGTGGGGCAGGTGATGAGTGGCGGCTTCCCGCTTGGGAGCTCTCCAGTTCCCGCAGCCTGGTGTCTGTGCCCCACCTCTGATGTCACCACCTTGGCCTTCATTGGCATTTGAGTCTAGGTCTCCTGGGTTGGAAGTACCCAGGACATTGGACCAGAAAAGCTGGATGTAATGGCCCAAGGGCCCAACACCCAGGCAGTAGCTGCCTCTGAGCTGGAATCTCTGTTGACTCCAGCTGTCCTGTTTACAAAACTGTGATTGGTAACGGGTTTGGGCTTTGTGACCAGAGGGCCAGTGCTTGAATTCCAGGCCACGCACATTTGACCATGTGACCTTCGCACACCCTTGACTTCTCCAGCCTCCATGTCTGCCCATGTGCAGCCCCAGGGCTCCTAGCCCCCTGCAGTCATGAGGATAATCCAGTCTGTACCCATTAGCACTTAGTGCCCTGCCTAATGGGGGCATGCCCTCAGTATGGCATCTGCTCTGACTGTCGCCACAACTGACCAGGCCTCCCTCTGGCCTAGGGAAGATAGTACCTCAAGTGACATAGGGGCCATTCAGACTTTCCTTCAAAGGCTTTTCTGGCCCCAGGGCACCTTTGAAGGAGAGGCGCCTGGCTGGCTGGCAGCCACAGGAGCAATGGCCTTCTCTCCAGGACAGCCGTGCAGTTCAGGACGCACACTCATGTGCACTTGAGGTCTGCTGGTGTGAGTGGGTGTATCACAAATGTGTGTGTGAGTGTCCATAGAGGCTCTGGCTCCAGAGACGGAAGCACTGGTTGTACTCCCTGCCGGATGGGGACTTGCACCAGCCTTAGGTAAAAACCGCCAGAGTGAAGCCTTAGCACTGTTCTGGAAGGGTCAGGCACGTGGGTTGGGCCAGCTCCGCTGTCACCTGCCAACCTCACTTAGTGCCCTCCTTCTTGTCCCCCTCCTTCCAGATAGGAAGAATCAGCTGCTCCTGGCCTTGCTGACATGCACAGGTGAGTACACATGCCCAGGGCACCAGCAAGGCCCTCCTGGCTGTGCGCGTCCATGAGGACAGCCCCGGAGGCCTCTTCTGTGGCCAAGGTGACTTGTCCTTGGCCCATCAGGACCTGGACTGGGGAAAGCAATATTTTGGCTTCCTGCCCCTCCAGGAACAACTTGAACCTCATGTCCAAGGGACAAGTCTTGGGACCCTGGAACTGGGATTCCTGTCTCAGGCCCTGCTACCTGGGTAACTGTTGACAAGGATGCAGGATAGAGGATGAAGGGTGGGGAGGCTCTTTGTTAGTAGGAATCCAGCCCCAGCTGATAGTGGAGCCAGGGCTGCAGGTGGGGAGGGGGACCCTGGGAGATGACTGGTGTCCCTCACTTCTCCCAGAAATTTTCAGTCAAGTGAGGGTCCAGGTCAAAATAGACCCCTGCACTCCACTGAGTTGAGCTGGAAGTTGAGAGTAATACCTTCCAGCAGATGAGCCCCTGTTACCTAGATGCCTCAAGTGGGTGGGGTGAAGAGGCGGGGCGGGGCCTGCGCAGGAGGCAGGGCTGGGCGGAGCCAGTGAGGGTGGGGTGGCAAGGGGAGGGCACAGTTCTGAGGGCGGGCAGGCAGTTCTTCATGGGTGGTGCTAGATGGCAGAGCAGCACCACAGGCATACAGTCCACCACGCCGAGAAGTGCTCCCCAGAGAGCGCCAGGGGTCTGGGGGTGCTGCAGGGAACCCACAGGCCTGCCCTTGGGCAGATGCTTGGGTCTAGGCTTGGGGTCACCTTGTTTGCTGGCGGAGGGGAATTTTGTGGACCTGGCTTTTGACCCCAAGTGAACTTTGGCCTCTTCGCCCTATGGGCTCTGCAGGGGGCCAGGGCCAGACTCTGGCAGCCTGCTGCCAGCACTGCCCAGCGGCCTGTCCCCACCTCAGACACAAAGCTGCAGCTGCACAGGGACATCATCTTCTGCCAGGCCCTGGTGGCCGCCCTGTGCACTTTCTCCAAGCAGCTACTGGCAGCCCTCAGCTACTGCTACAATAACAATGGCGAGTATGAGGAGAGCAGCCCCTTTGCCAACCGCAAGTAGCTGGAGTAGGTGGCCACTACTGTGGTCCTGCTGCCCTGCCAGTCCCTGCTTGCGGCGGCTGCAGTGGTGAGTGGGCCAGGGGGGTGGGAGGCCCCTCTACCAGTGTCCCTCCCAGCTGGTGCCCATGACCTAGTCTGTTCACACATCATTTATTAATTGAGCACCTACTGTGTACCTCTGTTAGAAAACTGGGGTCTACCAGTGATGAAAGCCCCTGTATTTGGGGATCTTATCTCCTGGTGGGAGAGAAACAGACCACGAGCCATAGCTCAACCTAGGCAAGGTACAGTGGCTGCATCTGGAGACATTTTTAGTCATGGAAACTGAGGGATCCAGGAGTAGGGCTACTGGCACCTGCTGTGGAGAGGCCAAGGATGCTGCTTAGTGTCCTAACACAGTCCCCAGAACAAATGCCTGTAGTTCAGGTTGGCTCTGTGCTGGCCAGGCCCAGTCACTGGCTGTTTTGTGGGAGTGTGGCCTCAGAGCGCCCTCTGCTGGTCGAAGTCACACACAGGCACACTGCTGGTGAGAGGTCTGCTCTCCCTGAACCCAAAAGGTAGTGGGGAAACCAGTCCTCAATGTCTTCTCAGAGCCAGAGACTTCTCCATCACTTAGTCTCTGATGACAGGAGGTGCTGGGTGCTGACTGCTGGGGTCTGAAGCTCACTTTCCAACTGGGGAAACTTGAGAAGAATGGATGGAGGAGGGAGGGGAGACTGCAGGAAAAGTGGTAGACTGTGTGTGGAGTTGCTTGGTGACTCAGGGTCAGAGCTGGTCGTGTTGAAGAGGTGACATTTGAACTAGTTAGGTGGATGGTCAGAGGAACAGCATAGGGAAGAGGGAGCGGCATGTGCTCAGGTCCCCAGGCGTGTCCTGGGAGCAGCAAGGCAGTTGGGAGGAGAGGTTCACAGGCCCTGTCTGTAGGACTGGGGCTTAATTCTAGGGAAGAGGAGGCAGACAGTCTTGGGGGCAGGTGAGAAATGGGATTTGGTTTGATTTAAAAAGGTAACAGCCCAGGGAGATGTGGGTTGTTTGGGGGAGGATGACGGGGATGTGTGGTTTCCTTCTGGGATGTGGATATTGCCCCTGTGGGTGTTGGCTGGGAAGTTGAGGGGTATGTGGAGTATGGTCCACCTGTCAGGGCTTGGCCCCGTTTGTGTATGGGTGAGGGGAAGAGAAATCAGGTGTTGTGATTTCCTGGAGGAGCACAGGAGGCAGACAGGAATTGTTAAGTCAGTAACCATTGTCTGAGTAGGAAGGAGGTGGCTTTACCAGGTCACTCAGCAAATCAGAGCAGAGGCGAGTTCTGACACATGGGGCCACAGGACAAGCTGTAGGGTGAGCCAGGATTTCGCCTGCAGCACACCTGGACCTGGTGCTCAGGAGGCCCCAGTGTAGCCTGATGCCTAGATTCGGATCCCAGCACTGTGAGGTGAAAGCCTGGTGTGGGTGGCACAAGAGGTCCCTTCACTGTGTCTTCTTGCAGAAGGAGGAATGAACCATGCTGGAGGACATCTGGGTGACCCTGTTGAAGCAGGACAGTGTCACCTTTTCCTTTAAGCAGTTAGACGAGAACTGTGTGGCCAGTGAGTGATTCCTCCCACCCTCCCTGTAGGAGTTGTGAAGCTGAGGCCAAAGGGGATGCTTGGGACCCTGGTCTCCTGTGTGCAGGTCAGCTGCCCAAGGTGAACCTGAACCCAGCATGTCAAGCCTCATGCCCCAAATTGAGTGGAAAAAGAGGGGTTCTCTCACATCAACCCAACTGTCTTCACCAGGTCTTAAAAGAGGTCTATTCTACAGCACTTCTCATTAAAATTCCACCCTGGAGTCATCCTTTGGAGCAAAGAATTCAGATTAAGGACTAATGGCATAATTGACTGAAGTTTTTCAGTCCTTTCTCCCTTTGTCCTGCCCCCCCCATCCATCTGACCACACACTAACCAACACTCACCACACACACATCGATAGCAGTGAGCACTCAGTAGTCAGGTATGTGATCTGGGCCACAGTAGAGGCAGCATAGCCATGGTCCCACCCTTCCCATGGGTCTCACCTGGAGTCAGCTGGGGGCATTCCAGATGCAGATCCTGGTTGCTGGCTGCTGTGCATGGGTCCTGGGAACTTGCGAGAAAGGCTGATTCTCAAAACCTACCCCAGACCTCCTACCTCAGAAACTCTGGAGTGGAACTGGGGTGTCCATATCACAAGCTGTCCTCAGAAATGTAGCGCTTGTGAGGCTGAGGGCCACACTGTATGTCAGCACTTCTCTTCCTTTCATTTCACTCCATGAAAAACCCCTGAGTTCCCTTTTTCTCACTGCCATACCCCCTTGAAATTACAGTGCTGCCATGGCTTGCGTGTCCATGTGCTGTGTGTCTGGCTTGTGAGGTCTGCCCTCTCTCAAGGACCTACTTGCGCCTCCTTGGGGCAGTGTGTCCCTGCCAGAACTGCAGACTGCTGCACGCAGTTCTACTTCTGGGGGCCAGTTTGAGCTGACTGCGGTGCCTGCCTGTCTGGGGCTGGGCTGGGCTCAGGAGAACCCAATCAGCTAGTGATGCCTGCAGGATGCAGCAGGGGCTCCCATAGCTTCATTTTGCCCTCCCTGCCTTAAGCTCTTCCTCATATGGTGAATAAGATGCATGTGCTGTTTGAGGGCAGCTTTTTTTTTTTTTTTTTTTTTTTTTTTTGGTGGTGCTGGGGATCGAACCCAGGGCTTTGTGCTTGTTGCAAGGCAAGCACTTTACTGATTGAGCTATCTCCCCAGCCCCTTGAGGGCAGCTTTTGCCAGGTGTGCCTGAGCTACCAGGCAAGGGGTGACTAGAGCACCATGGGGGGAGGGTCTCTGATTACACTGGTGTCTTGCTTGCTGGGCAGTGTCACGACAAAGAACACATGTTGAAGTCATCCAAGAGGGAGGTCACAGGCTGCTGCAATGTGGGGCTGTCTGAGACTACACCTGTGGGACAGGAAGTCTGAGGTTGCCCCTCTAGGCTGGAGGGAACATGTGGTCATAGGATGCTACTCTGGCATCATTGGACATGAAAGTCCCAGGGTGCCATCCTGAGGCTTTGAAGAGTGGTTCTGAGGCTATCCCTCGGAGCGGGATCAGAGAGCAGGGAGGTCTGAGGCTATACCTCTGGAGTGGGGAGGGCAGAGATGTGCTAGGGTGCCAATCTGGCACCAGCAGAAGGGAGATCTAAAGCTGCTGTGTCAGAGGGGGTGGGGCTCTGAGGCCACTGCAGACACCAGCGTTTTCTACCACATAGAGGGCAGACAGCAGGTGCTGAAGTTGGTCTTCTACCTTGACAGCTACCACTTCTCCAAGCTGCCCTCCTGCCTGGAGAGTGGGGTCAGCCTCTGAGTGCATGTCATGCTTTTCATGAAAGGTGAGCTGCAGGCTGTGGAGGACCATGGGGGCCAAGCCAAGGCCACCGAGCCTTTGGGACCCAGCCCTGCCCTCCCTCCTCTCCTCCATAGCTCTGGAGAATGTGGAAGGGCCTCCTCAGGCAGACAGACAGCAGAGGATTTTCAGCAGATCAATGCCCAGTCCCTGGAGAACATCCAGCAGTATTACCACAAGCTCAGGTATGTATTTGGGCCTATGTCAGGGCAGGATTCAGAAAGCCACGAGAGCAGGTGGCAGGCAGACCCTCAGCATGAGGAGTGGGCCAGATGCTCTTTCTGGAGTACCTTGCCTGCATGAGAGTCTGATGACAGTGTGCACTGTAGGTCATGCTAATCCATTCTTCAGATGGGGAAGCTGAGGCTCAGGAGCATACACAGCATGCCAAAGGTCACATGGCCAACAGTCTGGCTTCAAAGCAGGTCCTCTCTGCTGAGCCGAGCTGCTGGTCAACTCTGCATGGGGGCAGGAGCTGAGATGGGACTCTGGGCTTCTTGGGCCTTGAGAGAGGGGTGTAGTGCCCTGGGCCTCATCCCATTTACAACCCACGCAGGGAGAAGTGGAGGGAACAGATTTTGTCAGGAGGAAGCACAGGTCTAGGGGAGTAGCTCCCCGGTCCCCAGCAGCTTGCCCATGGCCTCTCCCGAGTCCTGCCTAGGTGACAAAGGGTGGTTGAGAGGGACTTTATCTTCTCTGGGCCTGATTTTGCCATTTGGAAATGGGAGACTGATGCTTCTGTCCATTTGCTGGGC
The DNA here is from genome assembly GCF_902686455.1 of Sciurus vulgaris. Lineage (NCBI taxonomy): Eukaryota > Metazoa > Chordata > Mammalia > Rodentia > Sciuridae > Sciurus > Sciurus vulgaris. Next base: position 32,497,499 of record NC_136480.1, on the reverse strand, counting down.
AAGAACATCTTGGGTGCCCTTCTGGATGGCCCAGGCCATGAGTCTCTTCTGTGCTGTTTGTGGAGTGTTATAAATACGGGCTCTGGTCATTCACTTTTTGGCCCAGCATGGGTTTATCAGGACCTTATGTGGACACACACTGTCCCCATGTGTGGGAGTCTGTCCTCTTCTGGGGCAACCCATGCTGTGAATAAAGACATATCAGCTTGAAGGTGGCTCACTGCTATCCTCCTGTCTGTGGCCTGTACTGCATTCCACAGCCCAGCTGTGCAGTGTCCCTGAGACCGCCTGGTTCCCAGAGCCTTGGGCTTTATGGTCGGCCAACCCTTGTGGTAGAGGGGGACAGAGTTGGAGCCAGTGAGCACAGAGCTGCGTCCAGTGCCAGGTGGGGACAGGGCTCCAAGGAGGAGAGGAGAAGAAGGCTGGGTGGAGAGCCAGGTGGGGCTGTCAGGCTACCTCTGATTCCACCTGGAGCGGGGAGGCCAGGCTGCCCAGCTGGGAGCTGGGGGTGGGGCCCCCTTCAGCCCATCTTTCTCCCTCAGGACATTTTACCTGGAGCTGTGGAATCTGCCCACGGACGCAAGCACCACTGCCATGAAGACCGACCAGGTGTGTCCCCAGCCTGAGGCTTGGCTGGGCAGGCTCCCAGGGTCAGGATTCTGCTGGTGGGGTTTCCTCCAGACATCCCTCTGGCCATGCCCTCCAGTCCTGGGAGTCCCCAAGGTGGTTCACGCTCACCACGGCCTCAATCTCTCTCATGCACTGTGGTCATCGCAGGTTTCTCTGGAGCTGGGGCCCCTGCAGGCAGCCGTGGGCCCCACGCCAGGCATGGCTGGGCCCTGCTCTGGTTTCTTCCTTCACATTTTTTACTAGCCCTTAGAAATTGAAAAATCTCATAGAAACAGGTTTCCAACTTTTTTGAGAAGTGGAGAGACTTGGGGCTTCTTCCCATTTGCTGTGCTTGGCTTGCGCTGGGCATGACTGCCCCTTGGGCCCTGCTGGCCTTGGCTCCTGCTGCTCAGTGGATCATGCCTGGCCTTCCAGGTTTGAGGCAGGCCTCACCCTTGGCTGGTGTGCTGGCCTTGGGGCTTTGGCTGCTGTGAGAGAGGTGGTAGGCATGTGCCTTGGGACTGAAATGTGGCCGGCAGGATCTTACAGAGCATAGGAAGGAGGAGACACCAACTTTACCTCCACACGTTGTTGGGGAAGCAGGACAGGGAAGGCTCCTCCTCCTAAGGGTTTGGAGGGCATGGCTGTTTGTGCTTAGTCAGGGACACACTGGGCAGTTATAGAGAGCAGGCCAGAAGGCGAGACCTAAAATACACGGCGAACATCAAGTACCAACTTCAGAGTAGTAGGGAGCCACAGATTGATCTTGAGCAGGTATTATTGAATGGCTCTTGCCCTCAGCTGCATCCAAGCATCTTATGTGTCTGTCCCATGCCTGCAGCTGAACCACCCTATCAGCACCCTGGATGAGCTCTGCTGCCTTATGAAGTCCTTCGTGCACCCCAAGCCTGGCACCAGCAGGAGCTTAGGTGCTGGCCTCGTTCCCATCTCCTCTGAGCTCTGCTACTGCCTGCGGGCCTACCAGATTACCATGTGCAGCATGGGCATGCAGAGGTGGGCCGCACCAGGGCCTGGGGTTCTGGGGAGCAGGGACAGGAGGCAGGAAGCCTGCATCCATGTCCTGAACCTCCTGGCTTGCTGGACCTGGGCAGGGACTCCCAGCTCTGGACCACAGGTTGTCTTTAAACTGGGTTGTCTGTGTCAGTGGGTGAGAGGGCTGCGGGCTTCCTGGGTCCTGGGCCAGAGGGCATGAGGGAGACTGAGCTCTGAGCCTCCATCCCTGCTGTGAGTGGGATGGCTCACCCGCAGGGCAGAACTGCCTCTGGCCTTCCTGGACACTCCTCCTCTGTCCTCTGCCAGGCTGCTGGCCCCAGGGAAAGATATCTCCTTTCCTGGGAGCCCTTCCCCGTCATGTGTCCTCATACCTGCCACTCGTCAGGCTCTGCTACCCTGGTGTGGGTTGTCTGTAAGGGCAGAGAAACTGTTCTCTGCTGTGCCCAGCTGACTGGTGCCTGGCACCAATGGGTCTGATGAACAAGCATCCAGTCATGTCTCCTCGAGTGGTGGGCAGGCTCCTGCATGCCAGGCATTCCGTGGTGTCTGTGTCCCCAGCCTGTGTCCCCTGCTGTGGACTAGTGCAGAAGGGTCTGTTCCAGAGGACATCAGCCAGGGGCAGTTTTGCTCCCCAAGGGACATTGGCCATGTCTGGAGACATTTATGGTCATTACATCCATGGACTGTGGCATCTAGTGGGTGAGGGCTGGTGCTCAGCATCCCACAGTGCACAGGACAGCCTCTTTCTCATCCCCTGTCGATGCTGCTCCAATTCTGGCTCTAGTAGGGAGACTGGGGTGCCCTGTCAACTCATCTGTCAGGGCTGCAGGGAGAAGGGTACAAGCTGGCTTGAAGTCCAAGGCCTGGTGCAGAGTTGGGTACTAACAGCCTGAGCCACGGGTCTGTACCCGGGCTGCTGAGCAGGGGCCAGGCCTCGGGAGTCACCCCACTCAGCTGATGGAAAGCAGGGCCCTGCCTGGCAGTGCTGCTGTCCTGGGTGCAGACCCCTGCAGAGACAGGCCAAAGGGTGGATGCTGCCAGGAGGGGCTGGTGGGGAGGAGCAGAAAGGTGGGGAAATTCAGCCCGGAGAGAATACAGGGCGGATGACCCACACAGCCATAGAAGGGGAGGTGAGGCCTGGTGGGGGGTGGCTGCTGTCCCATGGCCTCTCTACCCCTCCACAGGAGCACCCTGAGCATGCCCCGGGAGCAGGCAGCTATCCTGGCATGGAGTCATAGGCTGCTGCCCATGTACATGATGCAGGCCACGGACATCATGAAAAAGCAAGTGAGGCCAAGCAGGGCTGAAGGCAGCTGCATGCACCCTGTGTGGGGTGAGGCCACCTGGAACTGGACGCCTTCAGCCCAGACCTGGCCTGCCTAGGGGTCGAGGGTGTCAGCTTCTGAAGCACTGCAACCCCCAGCCAGGTGTCCCTGCATGTCCCGAGCTCCTCCAGGGGCCCTAGGCCTGATGGCTCTTTCCTTCCAGGGCCCGAGTGGAGATTCTGACCAAAAATCTCTGAGTCAAGGATCAGATGCCCCAGGGTGCACCACGGTGAAGGGCCCCTGCCCCTTCCCCTCCAGGGGGCCATCAACCCTGGCAGACCCCTGGTTCTACCCTGTGCCCCACTCTGCTTTTGAGGACTCAGCTTTAGGAGCACCAATCCAGGACCAATCTGTACCCTCACAAGGGCCCCCTTTCGGGGGAGGCTTGGAAAGGGTCCCTGTGGGCCCTGAGGTGAGCCTCGGGGTGTCTCCCCATGGTGTTCAGCCACTCTGCAGCCCTGGGATCTGGGCTCATTTCAGGCAGTCTCTGCTTTCCATCCATGCCCAGTTCCTCATCAAAATCTGCCCACAAGCTTTAAGTAATGTTTTATTTTGAAGTAGTCCAAGTATGCAAAAGTAGCGTGACATTCCTACGCACCCTTCGGCTGCTTCCCCAGTGGCCATGTCTCCTGTGACCCCAACACGGGGTCAGGACCAGGCTGCCCTTGCAGACCCCCTTGTAAACCTGGTTTGTACCATGAGAGTCTCCACATGTGCTCTCTAAGCCTCTTTTTCTTTCTTTTTTTTTTTTTTTTTGTGTGTGGTTTCCATGTCCCAGACCCGTGGCCCATTTGACCCAAACAGGAGTGTTGTGAGCAAGGTCCTGCTGCTATTCCCATTTGACAGGTGGGAGTGCTCAGGCCCAGAGGAGTTAAATATCTTTTCCAAAGGTCACATAGGAGACAGCAGAGCTGGGTTCTGAATCTAGGCCCAGCTGCGACCTGAGTCACCTGGAGGTTGGGCTTTCCCATTGGCAGTGGCCTATGCCTGGCATTCCTGCCTCCACAGTCATGACCCCTCTTGTCCTGCTGCAGATCCAGCAGTGAGATCCCATCCCAGGGGTGCAGTGGGGACGTGGTGGTGTCTGCATCCCCAGGAATTCTGCAGTGACTCTCACCAGACCATGTGCTCACAAGTGCCCAGACAAGGGCAGGAGGCTAGAGTCAGTGCTTTCCTCTCCAGGGATCTCTTCCTGTTGGGTGCCTCCAGCCCCTAAAGCAGACCTTGTGTGGTTTGGGACTCAGACATATGTGGCGAGTCCACAGTGGGCAAAGTCATGTGGGGGCATGCCCAGGCTGCCTGTACTTTTTGCACATGCCCAGCTCTCAGGCGGCTGAGAAGTGTGACTGGACAGGTGGTCCTGACCCACTCACTCCACGTGCGCAATTGTTCTGGAGGCCTTCTGGACATGTCAGGTGTTGGCGTCTGGCTGATTGGGTTTTGGTGGACACGTATTGCCTGGACACATGTCGCTGTGCCCTGCCCTCACGAAAGTCCACACTCAGAGAAAGGCAGCCGCCTTCCACTAACACGACTGCCCCCAGATAACGCTGCCTACCACCGCCCTCAGGTAAGTCCACCTGGGTAACACAGCTGCCCTAGGGGAAGGCCGCCTCCCTTGGGAAAGGCCTTTGCCCTCGCATGGGGTCTCAGGTTGGTGTGTACTGGGGCGGAGGGAGCTCGATCCGAGACTGACCCCAGGGGTCTGGGCCTGGTGTTCTGGGATCTGGGACATGGAGGCCTTGGCGGCTGGGCACAGATGGACATGAGGCCAGGGACTCCGTGTGCTGGACCCATCCTATGGCAACGACCACCATTGGTAATACACCCCCTCCTAGTAAGGTCGCCGACCTCAGATCAGGCTACCCACCAAGTCAGAGCAGGGCAGGGCAAGGCAGTGCAAGGAATAGCGGGGTAGGGCAGATTCGGTTGGGGGGTTGGGGCATGGCAGGGAGAGGGTGAAGTGATTTGGAGCACTACCAAAGGCTGCTCAGTGTGGGTCAACTGTGTGCACATTTCTGTGGCAGAACACTTACTTAGCATGTGAGAAACCCTGGCTTGGTTCTCAGCAGGATGTGGGCACACACACACACACACACATGCCTACCACACATACCCCAATAAATCTTCCTAATTCAGATGACTTTATTCTTTTTTTAAATTTTTTAAAATTTATTTTTATTGTAAACAAATGGGATACATGTTGTTTCTGTTTGTACATGGAGTAACAGCATACCATTGCATAATCACACATTTACATAGGGTAATGATGTTTTATTCATTCCGTTAAGTTTTCCTTCCCCAACACCCTCCCACCTCTCTTGTTCCACTACACAGTCCCTCCTTCCTCCATTCTTCCCCCCTCCCACCCCCTTATTATGCATCATCATCCACTTATCAATGAGATCATTCGTCTTTTGGATTTTTGAGATTGGCTTATTTCACTTAAGATGATATTCTCCAATTTCATCCGTTCACCTGCAAATGCCATAATTTTATTATTCTTTATGGCTGAGTAATATTCCATTGTATATATATACCACAGTTTCTTTATCCATTCATCAATTGAAGGGCATCTCGATTGGTTCCCCATTCTGGCTATTGTGAATTGAGCAGCTATGAACATTGATGTGGCTGTATCTCTGTAGTATGCTGATTTTAAGTTCTTTGGGTATAGGCCGAGTAGTGGGATAGCTGGGTCAAATGGTAGGTCCATTCCAAGTTTTCTAAGGAATCTCCACACCGCTTTCCAGAGTGACTGCACTAATTTGCAGCCCCACCAGCAATGTACAAGTGTACCTTTTTCCCCAAATCCTCTCCAACACTTATTGTTCCTTGTGTTCTGGATAATCTCCATTTTAATTTGGGTGAGATAGAATATTAGGGTAGTTTCAAATTGCATTTCTCTTACTACTATAGATTTTAAACATTTTTTTATATATCTGTAGATTGCTTGTACATCTTCTTCTGTGAAGTGTATGTTCATTTCCTTAGCCCATTTGTTGATTGGATTATTTGTATTCTTGGTGAAGAGTTTTTTGAATTCTTTATAGATTCTGGAAATTAGCACTCTATCTGAAGTATGAGTGGCAAAGATATTCTCCCACTCTCTAGGCTCTCTCTTCACATTGCTGATAGTTGACTTTGCTGAGAGAAAGCTATTTAGTTTGAATCTATCCCAGTTATTGATTCTTGCTTTTATTCTTTTGCTAAGGGAGTCCTGTTAAGGAAGTCTGATTCTAAGCCAGCAAGGTGAAGATTTGGACCTACTTTTCCTTCTATAAGATGCAGGGTCTCTGGTCTGATTTGAAGGTCCTTGATCCATTGTGAGTTGATTTATGTGCAGCGTGAGAGATATGGGTTTCATTTCATTTTCTTGCATATGGCTTTCCAGTTTACCCAGCACCATTTGTTGAAGAGGCTATCTTTTCTCCATTGCATATTTTTGGCACCTTTGACTATAATGAGAAAATTGTATTTATTTGGATTTGTGTCCATGTCCTCTATTCTGTACCATTGAGTTACATGTCTATTTCGGTGCCAACACCATTCTGTTTTTGTTACTATTGCTTTGTAGTATAGTTGAAGTTCTGGTATTGCAATACTCCCTGTTTCATTCTTCCTGCTAAGGATTACTTTAGTTATTCGGGGTTTTGTATTCTTCCAGATGAATTTCATGATTGCTTGCTCTATTTCTGTAAGGTATGTCATTGGGATTTTAATTGGAATTACATTGAATCTTTATACCACTTTTGGTATTATGGCCATTTTGACAATATTAATTCTGCTTATCCAAGAACATTGGGGATCTTTCCATATTCTAAGGTCTTCCTCAATTTCTTTCCTCAATGTTTTCTAGTTTTCATTGTAGAGATATTTTACCTCATTGGTTAGATTGATTCCCAAGTATTTTATTTTTTTCTGAGTCTATTGCCAATAAGGGGGGGGGGTTACTCGTTTCCCTTTCACCTGTTTCATTGCTTGCGTATAAAAATGCTTTAGACGTATTCGTGTTGTTTTTATAGCCTGCTATTATGTTGAATTCATTGATGAGGTCTAGCAGTTTTTTGGAGGAGGTTTTTGGATATTCTAAATGTAGAATCATGTCATCCACAAATGTAGACAGCTTAAGTTCCTCCTTTCCCATTCGTATCCCTTTAATTTCTTTGGTCTGCCTAATTGCTCTGGCTAGATTTTTGAGAACAATGTTGAATAGAAGTGGTAAAAAGGACATCCCTGTCTTGTTCCCATTTTTGAAGGGAATGGTTTCAGTTTTTCTCCATTAAGAATGATGTTGGCCACAAGCTTAGCATAAATAGACTCACAATGTTCAGGTATGTTCCTACTATCCCTATTTTTTCTAGTGCTTTGAGTATGAAGGGGTGTTGTATTTTGTCGAAAGCTTTTTCTGCATCAATTGAAATAACCATATGACTCTTATCCTTAAGTCTATTGACATGATGGATTACCTTTATTGATTTATGGATGTTGAACCATCCTTGCATTCCAGGGATGAAACCCACTTGATCATGGTGCACAATTTTCTTAATTTGTTTTTGGATACAGTTTGCCAATATTTTGTTAAGCATCATTGTGTCTATATTCATCAAGGATATTGGTCTAAAATTTTCTTTCCTAAATGTGTTTTTGCCAGGTTTGGGTATGAGGGTGATATTAGCTTCATAGAATGAGTTCGGTAGGGTACCCTCCTTTTCTGTTTCCTGGAATACTATTAGAAGTATTGGAATGAGTTCTTCTTTGAAGGTCTTGTAGAACTTGGCTGAGAATCCGTCTGGTCCTGGTCTTTTCTTGGATGGTAGATTTTTAATGCCTTCTTCTATTTTATTGCTTGATATTGATCTGTTTAACTTGTGTATGTTCTCCTGGTTCAGTTTGTGAGGAGCATATGTCCCTAGAAATTTGTCAATGTCTTTGGTACTTTCTATTTTGTTGGAATACAGATTTTCAAAGTAGCTTTTCATTATGTTCTGAATCTCATTGGTGTCTGTCATGATATTTCCTTTTACATCATGTATTTTAGTAATTTGAGTCTTCTATCTTCTTCTCTTTGTTATTGTGGCTAAGGGTTTGTCTATTTTGTTTACTTTCTCAAAGAACCAACTTTTTGTTATGTCAATTTTTTGAATTGTTTCTTTTGTTTAAATGTCATTGATTTCAGCTCTGATTTTAATTATTTCCTGTCTTCTACTACTTTTGCTGTTATTCTATTTTTCTTTTTCCAGGGCTTTGAGCTGCAATGTTAGGTCATTTAGTTGTTGACTTTTCATTCTTTTCTGGAATGTGCTCCATGCAATGAAATTTCCTCTTAGTACCACATTTATAATGTCCCAGAGATTTTGATATGTTGTATCAATGTTCTCATTGACCTCTAATGTTGGAGACCGCTGCCCTGTAGGGCCCACAGTGGTGGCTGGCCTCACCCTAGATGGTGCTGAGAAGCCCACCTGCAAACAAAAACAACTTTAAGGAAGTGCTTTCTATTGGCTGACTGATCCCCTCTGCATCCGTGCTTAGCTCGTGATCAGTACATGTCCTTATTGCCCACCATTAAGTCACCACGAGCCAAATGCCTGACCCGTTAAGGTGATTGGCTATTACATCCCATAAAGCTGCGTACTTTGCACGGCAAGGGCAGGCAGCAGCTGTGTGATGAGAGAAGAAGAGAGGCAGCGGCGCCTCAATGAGAGAAGAAGAAGAGAGGCAGCAGCGGCACGACGAGAAAAGGAGAGAGAGAGCTGAGCGAAAAGAGAAGAAGAAGAAGACGGTGGCGGTGGAGGAGGAAGAAGAACCAGGCACTCGGCTCAGAAGCTCTCCCATAAAAATAAAGACCTTAAAAATTCATATGAGAGCCGAGTCTTCATTGTACTCGCTGAACTAGACACTCTAAGAATTTTTTTTTATCTCCTCCCTGATGTATTTTGTTATCCATATTTTATTCAATAGCATATTATTTAGTCTCCAGGTGTTGGAGTAATTTCTGTTTTTTATTTTGTCATTGATTTCTATTCTCAGTCCATTATGTTCTGATAGAACACAAGGCAGTATCTCTATTTTTTTTTGCATTTCCAAAAGGCTGCTTTGTGGCATAACATATGGTCTATTTTCAAGATGGTTCCATGTGCTGCTGAGAAGAAAATGAATCCAATCGTTGATGGATGGAATATTCTATCTATGTCTATTAAGTCTAGGTTATTGATTGTGTTATTGAGTTCTATGGTTTCTTTGGTTGTTTTTTGTTTTGAAGATCTATCTAGTGGTGACAGCAGTGCATTAAAGTTGCCTAGAATTATTGTGTTGTGGTCTATGTGATTCCTGAAATTGAGAAGGATTTGTTTGATATACAGGGATGCAGCATTGTTTGGGGCATAAATATTTATTATCATTATGTCTTCCTGATTTGTGGTTCCCTTAAGCAGCATGAAATGTCCTTCTTTATCCCTTCTAACTAACTTTGACTTGAAGTCCACTTTATCTGATATAAGGATGGAAACCCCCAATTTTTTACTGAGTCCATGTGCATGGTAGGTTTTTTCCCATCCTTTTACCTTTAGTCTGTGGATGTCTTTTTCTATGAGATGGGTCTCTTGCAGGCAGCATATTGTTGTTTTTCTCATTTTAATCCATTCTGCCAGACTATGTCTTTTGATTGATGAGTTTACACCATTAACATTCAGGGTTATTATTGAGATATGATTTGTATTCCCAGTCATTTGGGTTATTTTTGGTTTTTATGTTGGCTTGGTTTCTCCTTTGAGTGTTTTTTTCTCTAAGGTATTTCCTCCCTTTGCTGACCTCCATTGTTGTTTTTCATTTCCTCCTCATGGAATATTTTGTTGAAAACATTCTCTAGTACAGGCTTTGTATTTGTAAATTCTTTTAACTTTTATTTATCATGGAAGGATTTTCTTTCATCTTCAAATCTGAAGGTTAGTTTTGCTGGGTATAGGATTCTTGGTTGGCAACCATGTTCTTTCAGAGCTTGAAATTTGTTGGTCCAGGCCCTTCTAGCTTTTAGAATCTGGGTTGAGAAGTCTACTGCTATCCTTATTGGTCTCCCCCTATATATAATCTGATGCTTTTCTCTGGTGGCCTTCAAAAATCCTATCTTTATTTTGAATGTTAGGCATTTTCATTATAATTTGCCTTGGAGTGGATCTGTTGTGCTTCTGTGCATTTGGTGTTCTGTAAGCCCGTTCTATTTGATTTTCCATTTCATTCACAGGTTTGGGAATTTTTTTTTTAATATTATTTCATTGAATAGGTTGTTCATTCCTTTGGTTTGTGTCTCTGTGCCTTCCTCACCCCAATAATTCTTAAATTTGGTCCTTTCATGATGTCCCATAGTTATTGGAGATTCTGTTCATAATTTCTTACCATCTTCTCTGTTTGGGCAACTTTATTTTCAAGATTGAATATTTTGTCTTCATTGTCTTTTTTTCTGTCTTCCAAGTGGTCTAGTCTTTTGGTGATGCTTTCCATTGAGTTTTTTATTTGGTTTATTGTTTCCTTCATTTCAAGGATTTCCATTTTTTTTGAGACTCTCTATCTCTTTGTTGAAATGATCTTTTGCTTCCTGCAGGTGCTCTTTCAGCTTTTGGTATTTTTATTCATTGCCTGCTTTTGATCTCTAATCTCATCCTTTGCTTTGCAAATCATCTTAATCATGTATAATCTGAAGTCCTTTTCTGACATTTCTTCTAACATACTGTCATTGGATTCTATTAATACAGAATCTAGATTTGTTTGGATCTTTTTCTTCCCTTGTTTTTTCATGGTGATCATGTATCTTCCCTTCTAGCAGTGCAGATCTGGGGTATTACAGATTTCCCCCTATAGGCTTATATTGGCCCTATAGGTTTCCAAGACCCTCTCTTTAAGGGGAGATCAATATTAGCAGTGCCCAATTCAGACACTATGCATTCCTAGACCAAATAGGCCCTATGGGGACAATAACAAAATTGTCATAGTAAACAGAATGAATTCAAATATTATCTTTGGTAAAACAAACAGGTTTGCAATAAGGTCTGCAGTTTCAAATGGAGAATAAAAGAGGATGCAGAGGGATGTAGAATGGGGCCGTTAATGGGATTAGAAAAGAATATACAGAAGTTCTAGTTAATAGAAAGGGTGAGAGTGTAATCAAAAGAAATTGGATTTTAGCATGCAAAAAATGGAGAAAGAGACTCTGAGGGAACAGGTAAACAAAAGGAAAATAGAGCAATAAAAGAAAAGAAATAAAAACTTAATTTTTTTAAAAAGGAGAATAAAGAAAATCTACAGTATAACATTCATATACTAATGAAACCTCCTGTTCATTAGCCTGATTCATGAGAGGTACCTGACAGTGAGCTCCAAGCCTCCAACAGGTGTCTCAGTATTGGATTTGTCCCACCCAAAGATCGTAGCTGTGGCTTCCAGGATTATCCAAGATGACTGCTCTGGCTTTGAAATGTGTTGGCAAATGGAGAGTTGCAGCTCAGGTATGGACGTTGTCAGCTGGAGGTCCTGGAGCAGAATGTGGTTGGTCTTGCCAGGGTCCTGGAGGTCTGGTGTGTTTGGTGTGGTTGTGGGATCCTGGATGCCAGGTGCAATCATTCAATCTGGGGTCCTGATGATAGGGTGCAGTCAGTTGGTCTGGGGGTCCTGAAGGAAGTGAGCAGTCAGTCAATGTGAGGGCCCCAGAGGCAGGGAGTGATCACTTGGGCTCAGGAATCCTGGAAATGGGGCTCAGTCAGTCCAGCCAGGGGTCCTATGGGGCCTGGCTATTGTCTCAAAATGGCGGCAGCCACGTGTAATCAAACCTGCAGGTACTTTAACAGTGAACTTCCAGGCAGCATCAGGCAGCTGGTCCTCCATTGGCGGTCTTAGGAGATCAGTTTGCTGACTGTTGTTGGACAATTGGGAGTTGAACCTTGTGCATTGGGTGATGGATAGGTGTAAGGCAGGTGATGAAACGGCCAGGGGCAGGCAAATGGTGGATGATAGACCCAGATAACTTTATTCTAAGAAAAATTTTCAAATCCTTTTAAGAAGATAGAAGCAGAATGGTCATATGTTTAATGTCAGCAATTATATGGCATGATATTTAAAACCACTCAATGAAATTTCCTCAGGACTCAAATCATTATGGTATTTAAGAGACAAGAGAGCAGTTGCTTTTTGTAATTCTGATACATTTATAAAAACAATCTTTTGAAAATCATTTTCCTTTATAATTTTCAAACTTAGAAAGTGTATCCATTTGTATTTCTAAAGTTGTACATTCATCAGAAAGTTTTTCTCTTATTCCTTGCCATCAAGGGGATGGGCCTGTTGTCACAGGAAGAGCAATGACTAGGTTTTATCATAATACCAGTGCCCCTATGGCTTTCAGATCAAAGTCATGTATTCCTCTCATATTTGTTGAATTTATTAACAAAGAACATACATTTTTTTATTATATTTGAAAGGTCATCAAATTTGAATTAGTAGAAGCAGGGGTTTGACATATTATATTATGAGCTAAAAACAGTGCAATTTAGTTTGCTCATTTTGGGAGGTTGGCATAATGACTTCTGCCCTCTTCTCTGATAAATGTCTGGCCTGCACCATTTTTTGGCAGTGAGAATTGAACCAAGTGACCACTGTAGGCAAACACTGTGCTACATACTTCCCCAGCCATTTAATTGTTTAATTTTGAGACAGGGTTTTGCCTAATTGCCCAGGTGGGTCCCAAATATGTCATCCCCCTTTCTTATCCTGCCAAGTGCTGGGGTAACAGACATGTCAAAGTACCTGGCTTGTTTTGGAGGATTTGATGTCACTATCATATGCTTCTAATGTGTCCTTTCCTAAGCTAGACCACGTCCATTTTCCCCTGTCAACAGTCAGTAAAGGCTTTTTTTTTTTTTTTTGATATATGCTTAAGATGAACATGTTTTATGATGAGGCACTACTGTTCATGATAGTCTAGGTATGCAACTAATATATTTAAACTCTGAGAAAATATTTTTATCTTGATGGTGTCCATTCTTTCAGGACTAACACGTTTTTCTAGAAGAAGCGATTATTCATTTTGTACTTGATTATGTAATTAAGACATAGTTCTTTTTCTTTTTCTTTTTTCTTTTGTGGTGCTGGAGGTTGAACCCAAGGCCTCCTTCATGCTAGACAAGTGCTCTTCTGTTGAGCTGCATTCCCAGCAACTAGATCTTTTACTTATCATAAATTTTATGAACATATAGAGTGATTACAAAATCACTTAGAAGTTCAACTCAATTTTGAACCATTCGAGAGTTTGGGCTTCCAATAATGGTTTGTGATTTCTAAAAGGAAAAGTAATTTTCCAAAACATAGCAGCATCTAAGATTGTCCATTGACCATGTTTCCACAATTTCTTCACTTCCTGCAGAGCATCATGGAGGCAATGGACTCTGGTGTCCTTCTAACCTCTTCTGCTTACGAGGCATCATCCACTGTGATTGCCAATCCTGTTGATCTCTTTCTTCTCTTTGACTATTACTCAAATGAACAATTTGAATCTATTACTGCTAAAGAGAATGAATAGAAATAAAATAGGACAAGTATTCTTTGGGAGATAAGTGATCTAGTCACAGTGAAAGTCCCTCTCTAGAGGAAGTTCAGTCATGAGTTGAAATAGTCTCTAAAATGTTATTTGAGTGCAAAGTCGTCAAGTTTTAGAAGTCACACCTAGTACCTAGTGACTGCATGAAAGTATAAGTTGACCTATGTGTGTTCTTATTTGAACATAAAACCTGTAAAAGTGGAACTATCTTGAATCATATTACATGAAATGGTTTATTTTTCTGTTAAAATACTTTTTGAATTCATGGTAAAATAACTAGTTAAGATGTCAGTTATCAGCAGTTATAATTGTATAAACAACCAAGTATTTGAAAACATATAGCCATGTATTAAGGATTTATTTTTGAGTAGCTTTTATCTTTATACAGAAATTGCAGAGAAAGTGCTGAGATTTCCCAGGAAGCCTCATCCTCATTTTTCTTTTAATATGATTTATGTGCACTGTCTCAAATGGGTTAATGTCCTAGAAAAGTTGTCATGAAGAACCAACACTAGTGTGTTATCACTAAGTGCAGTTGCATTTCCTTTGTTTTCTCAGGTCTGCCTCTTCGTGTTCCAGGACCCCAAATGATATTCAGTTCCTGTCCCTATAGACTACTTTTTGCAGGTGAACACTTTCACGGACCTACCTTGTTCCAATGACCTTAACAAGGTTGAGAAGTGCCTTTAAGGTACTTTTTACATTGTTATCTATTGGGGTTTACATTTTATTTTCATATTTATCCTGGGGCTGTGGGTCTGGGGGAGACAGGTCATGGAGGTGGACAGCATCTCTGTGATCTCAGGCCCCAAAGGGGAATATCCTGTTAGTACTGACTCTGCTCATCTGGCTGAGGCAGGGCCTTTCAGGTTTCTCATTAGGAAGTTTCTATCTCTGTGTGTCCACATTGTCTATGATCTTCTGGAGGAAGTCACTCTGCATAGCCTGCACATAAGGAACAGGGAGTTAATTCCTCCTCCTTGAAGGCTGAGTGCATGCCCCAGTCATCTGAAATTTGTCTGCAAACAAGTAGTTTCCAGTCAACACATTTATTTATCTATTCAGTTACTTATTTGTATTACTGTGGACATTGGGTAGTTACCTTATGCTCTTATTTATTATCCAATTCTGTAGTTCCTCATTACTTAATTCATTCTTGGTTTAACCTTTGGGGTCTTTCCACTGGGATCTTTTTTCCATTATCTCCTGTTGTCCTTTAGCACATTTTCATGCTTTGTCCCAAAGTTATTTCTGATACTTAAATGTTACCCTAGCTTTATACTTACTTTCTTGGTTCTAGTATCTGCCACTTCTTCAAAGAGCCCTGATTCCTTGGATTAGAGCATGATATAAAAATCTTATTTCTGACTGGGTATGGTGGTGCACAATTGTAATCCCAGTGGCTTGGGAGACTGAGGTAGAAGGTTTACAAGTTCAAAGTGAGGCCCTAAGCAAGTTAGATCTGATCTCTAAATGATGTAGCAAAAAGGGCTGGGGTGTGGCTTAGTGGGTAACTACCCTTGGGTTCAGTCCCTGGATCCAAAATAAATAAGTAAATGAATACATTAATAAAGCACAAATATCTATTAAAAATCTTTCATCTGACAATTAAATGTGCACACTGCATTTTTTAGATGCATATATATATACATATATATGTATATATAAGCTGTCTTATTTATTTATCTAATTCTAGCTGCAGACAGACATGATACACTCATTTTCATTTATTTATTTTCATGTGATGGATCAAACTCAATGTGTCACAGGATATAGGTGGGTTCTTTGCCGCTGAGTTACACCCCCAGCTCCTTCCCATTGCATCTGTTATTTTTTTCTTTTTCTTTTTCTGCATCATCTCCTGGTTTTATTAACTAGCATGAGGCCACCAAGATGAGGGAGGTCATCTCATTCCTCTGATATTTTAGCTTAAAAGGCGTGATTGCCATAACCTAGCTTAAGCACCAACTACATATTTAACACTAATGAAATAGCTGTGTTGTGACCTTCAATACTGTTATAATGCCCTTAATATAACATCTAAAATAATCCTAACAACTGCCCTGCAGCTTTTAATATGGATATAATATACATACTGTAGAATCTTACATTAATATTTGTCCTGTGGCCTTTAATAGTAATATGATAGCCAGGCATTAGTACCTCAAACTGATGAAATAGCTGCCTTTCACCTTTAACATCAATGTAATACCCATACTTTGCTATCTAAAATTAATATAATAGCTGCCCTGCAAGGTGTCTTTTTATACTAATATTGTATGCAGAGAATAACATTGAAAATGAATATAATGGCTGACTTCTGGCCTTTGCATTAAAGTGATATTGATGCAATAACATAGCTCATATAGTAGTTGAATTTTGACCTTTAGTATTAATATAACATGTATACTACATCATCTTATACTAATACATTAGAAGTCCTTTGGCCTTTAATATTAATAGAAAATCCATGTATAGCAATTTGATCTAATATCTACTCTGTGGTTTTAATAATATGTAATATACTTCTTAAACTAATGTGACTTATTAATGTAACATTCATACTATAGCATCTTGGCTGCACTGTGATATTTAATATTAGCATAACCATCTATAATAAAGAATGGTTTTCCTTTGTTCAGTTTTGGTTTTTGTTACAAGGAATTGAACCCCTGAAGCAAAGTTTTGCATTTTTTAATTTATTTTTGTTTGAGACAGGGTCTTGCTAATTTACTTAGGACTTAACTAACTTGCCAAGGCTGACTTTCAACTTGTGATTCTCCTGCCTTAGCCTTCTGAACGTTGTGGTTACAGTCCTGTGCCACTGCATCCAGCTCTGCTTTATGCTTTTAAAACTAATATTGGGGAGATTCAAGATGGCGGACTAGAGGGTGGCTGCGTTTCGTGTTGCTCCAGGACTCAGGACTCAAGAAGAGGAGATATAGAGAGCCTTGGGACCAACTCAAAGCAGCTGGGCGAGAGTTCCCCACTGGGCAGGCGTCCCGGACGGGGCAGGAGTCCTGGACGGGGCGGTAGCCCCCAAAGCAGGGATCTTTGCAAAGTAGAACGGCCGGCGAGGCGCCCCTCCCCCCGCCGGAGCAGTGATCGCAGACAGCTGGGAGCATTGAAGAGGGGGCTGCCCAGAGGAGAAGGAGAAATACGGGCTCGGCACGTCGCTTGGAATTGGATCAGCTGCGCCAGGGCTCCGGGCGGCTATCCGGAGGAGCAGCGTGGACTCAGGACTCAAGAAAAGGAGATATTGAGAGACTTGGGACAAACTCAAAGCAGCCGGATGAGTGTTTCCCACTGGGCAGGCATCCCGGACGGGGCGGTAGCCCCCGGACAGGGTGGTAGCCCCGAAAGCAGGGATCTTTGCAAAGTAAAACTGCCGGCGAGGCGCCCCTCCCTCCGCCGGAGCAGTGATCGCACACAGCTGGGAGCATTGGAGAGGTGGCTGTTCACCACAGCGCTTGGATTCGGCGCAACCCACCCGCGCTCTGGGAGGCTGCCCAAAGGAGAAGGTGCTTGGTGAGCTGTTTGGACTGAACGTGACCACCCCTGAACACAGGGGGCTGCCCAGAGGAGAAGAAGAAATACGGGCTCGGCACGTCTCTTGGAATTGGAGGAGCTGCGCCAGGGCTCTGGGCGGCTATCCGGTGGAACAGCGTGGTGAGTGGTTTGGTCCCAGAGCATCCGCTCCTGAACATAGGGGGGTTGTCTGGAGAAGGAGGAGGAGCGCAGCGGGGTGCTTGGGCTCGAAGTGACTGCACCAGGGCTACAGGTGGCAGTCGGGACAAGAAGGTGCACAGTGAGTTCTTGGGACTTGTGACGCACCAGATCTCTGGGTGACTGCCTGGTGGAGAAAGTGGTGCGTGGTGGGTCACTTGGTCTTAGAGCGACCGCACGGAGCAACAGGTGGCTGCCAGAGGAAAAGGCGTGTGGCGGGTCACTGGGACTCGGAGCGATTGTAAGGGATTCCAGGTGGCTGCTCAGAGGAGGGGCCGCATAGCCAGGCGAAAAGTGCAGAGCAGGGTCCTAGACGGCTTCTTGGTGGAAGGGCCCCACAGACAAACTGAGGGGCAGAGCGAAGGCTCCAGGACTGCAGGCAGCTTCTCTGAGGAGAGGCAGCCGAAGGAGATTCGTTTGCAAAGGGTGAGGCTTCCGGGCCCAGGAAGTAAGTCCGGGTCCCTGGGAACATTGCAGAAGAAGGCTGCCCAGCCCAGGCGGTAGTTGTGAATTGAACGGAACCTCTGGGAGGAAAACCGACCAGCGAGACCTCCCCACCGGGTGACTCCTCCCTGTGGGGTGAGGTTCTCCCAAAAGGACCATAAAATCAGAGACACAGGCCCAAACTGGTCTTGCATCAGCCCATAACCTACTTCCCTTCTGGATGACCATTCATCAGCAAGTGAAGGTACCTCTGCCCACTAGCAGGGAATATACCCCACCAGAAGGCCACCACCCCTAGGGAGTCAGCTCCCTTGTGGAGCACTGCATTATCAACTTCCTCCAAGATTTCAGGCTACTGAAGACTGAGAGGGGATATAATAGAAATCTTCAGGGATATGATAAGACAATAGAGGAAATCTGCAATATCACAGCGGTCAACTGATACCTGAACAATATGAGAAAACAAGGAAAGAAAATGCTGCAAACAAATCTAGATGTTACATCAATGAAACCCAACGACAGCATGGCAGAAGAAATGACAGAAAGGGAGTTCAGAATGTACATAATTAAAATGCTCAGGGAAGCAAATGACGAGATGCAAGAGCAAATGCAGGCACTGAATGATCGCACCAATCGACAGTTAAAAGAGCAAATACAGGAAGCAAAAGATCACTTCAATAAAGAGTTAGAGATATTGAAAAAAAACCAAACAGAAATCTTTGACATGAAGGAAACAATAAACCAAATTAAGAACTCCATAGAAAGCATAACCAATAGAATAGAACACCTGAAAGACAGAACATCAGACATTGAAGATAAAATATTTAACCTTGAAAACAAAGTTGAACAAACAGAGAAGATGGTAAGAAATCATGAACAGAATCTCCAAGAACTATGGGATATCATGAAGAGGCCAAATTTGAGAATTATTGGAATTGAGGAAGGCTTAGAGAAACAGACCAAAGGAATGAATAATCTATTCAATGAAATACTATCAGAAAATTTCCCAAATCTGAAGAATGAAATGGAAGATCAAGTAAAAGAGGCTTATAGGACTCCAAATATACAAAATTACAACAGACCCACACCAAGGCACATTAAAATGAAAATGCCCAACATACAAAATAAAGACAGAATTTTAAAGGCCGCAAGAGAGAGAAATCAAATTACATTCAGGGGGAAACCAATACAGATATCAGCACATTTTTCAATCCAGACCCTAAAAGCTAGAAGGGCCTGGAACAACATTTTTCAAGCCCTGAAAGAAAATGGATGCCAACCAAGAATCTTATACCCAGCAAAACTTACCTTCAAATTTGACGATGAAATAAAATCCTTCCATGATAAACAAAAGCTAAAAGAATTTACAAAAAGAAAGCCAGCATTACAGAACATTCTCAGCAAAATATTCCATGAGGAAGAGATGAAAAACAAAGAAACAAATCAGCAATGGGGGGAACCATCCTAAAGGAATTGTCAAATAAAGGAAGAACCAAGTCGTCTCAAAATAAATAAATAAATAAATAAATAAATAAATAAATAAATAAATAAATAAATAAATAAAATGAACCAAATGACCGGGAATACTAATCATATCTCAATAATAACCCTGAATATTAATGGCCTGAACTCATCAATCAAAAGACATAGACTGGCAGATTGGATCAAAAAAAAGATGCAACAATATGTTGCCTGCAAGAGACTCACCTCGTAGAAAGAGATACACATAGACGAACTGTAAAAGGATGGGGAAAAACATATCATGCACATGGACTCAGCAAAAAAGCTGGGGTATCCATCCTCATTTCAGATAAGATGGACTTCAAGTCAAAACTAGTCAAAAGGGATAAAGAAGGACATTACATACTGCTTAAGGGAACCATAAATCAGCAAGACATAACAATCATAAACATCTATGCCCCAAACAGTGGCTCATCCATGTATGTCAAACAAATCCTTCTCAATTTCAGAAACCAAATAGACCATAACACAATAATACTAGGTGATTTTAACACGCCTCTCTCACCACTGGACAGATCTTGCAAACAAAAATTGAACAAAGAAACCACAGATCTCAATAACACAATCAATAATTTAGACTTAACGGACATTTATAGAATATACCATCCAACCAAGAGCGAGTACACTTTCTTCTCAGCAGCACATGGATTCTTCTCTAAAATAGACCATATATTATGCCACAAAGCTAATGTAAGCAAATACAAGAAGATAGAGACACTACCTTGTATTCTATCAGATCATAATGGTTTGAAGTTAGAAATAAACGAAAGAGTAAAAAACAGAAGCTACTCCAACTCCTGGAGATTAAACAATATGCTATTACATGATGAATGGATAACAGAAGATATTAGGAAGGAAATTAAAAAATTCCTAGAGGTAAATGAGAACAAAGAAACATCATATCAAAATCTTTGGGACACTATGAAAGCAGTACTTAGAGGAAAATTTATTTCATGGAGCACATTCAATAAAAGAAGTAAAAATCAACAAATAAACAACCTAACACTTCAGCTCAAAGCCCTAGAAAAAGAAGAACAGACCAACACCAAAAGTAGTAGAATACAGGAAATAGTTAAACTCAGAGCTGAAATCAACGAAATTGAAACAAAAGAAACTATACAAAAAATTGACAAAATAAATAGTTGGTTCTTTGAAAAAATAAACAAAATTGATAAACCTTTAGCCACTCTAACAAAGAGAAGACGAGAGAAAACCCAAATCACCAAAATTCGGAATGAACAAGGAAATATCACAACAGACACGATTGAAATACAAAACATAATTAGAAGCTATTTTGAAAATCTATATTCTAACCAAATAGAAAATTTCGAAGACATCAACAGGTTTCTAGAGACATGAATTGCCTAAATTGAACGAGGAGGACATACAAAATTTAAATAGGTCAATTTCAAGTAATGAAGTAGAAGAGGTCATCAAAAGCCTACCAACAAAGAAAAGTCCAGGACCAGATGGGTTCTCAGCCGAGTTCTACAAAATCTTTAAAGAAGAGCTCATTCCAATACTTCTCAAAGTATTCCATGAAATAGAAGAGGAGGGTACCCTCCCAAACTCATTCTATGAAGCCAATATTACCCTGATACCCAAGCCAGACAGAGATAAATCGAGGAAAGAAAACTTCAGACCGATATCATTAATGAACATTGACGCAAAAATTCTCAATAAAATTTTAGCAAATCGCATACAAAAATATATTAAAAAGATAGTGCACCACGATCAAGTGGGTTTTATCCCAGGGATGCAAGATTGGTTCAACATCCGGAAATCAATAAATGTAATTCACCATATCAATAGACTTAAAATCAAGAACCACATGATTATTTCAATAGATGCAGAAAAAGCATTTGATAAAATACAACACCCCTTCATGCTCAAAACACTAGAAAAAATAGGGATAGTGGGAACATTCCTTAACATTGTAAAGGCCATCTATGCTAAGCCCATGTCTAATATCATTCTAAATGGTGAAAAACTGAAAGCATTCCCCCTAAAAACTGGAACAAGACAGGGATGCCCTCTTTCACCACTCCTATTCAATATCGTTCTTGAGAATCTAGCCAGAGCAATTAGACATACCAAGGAAATTAAAGGAATACGAATAGGAAAAGAAGAACTCAAACTATCCCTATTTGCGGATGATATGATTATATACTTAGAGGAACCAGGAAATTCCACCAGAAAACTGTTAGAACTCATAAGTGAATTCAGTAAAGTGGCAGGTTACAAGATCAATGCTCATAAATCCAATGCATTTTTATACATAAGTGAGGAATCCTCAGAAAGAGAAACTATGAAAACTACCCCATTCACCATAGCATCGAAAAAAATAAAATACTTGGGAATCAATCTCACAAAAGAGGTAAAAGACCTCTACAATGAGAACTACAGAACACTAAAGAAAGAAATCGAAGAAAACCTTAGAAGATGGAAAGATCTCCCATGTTCTTGGATAGGCCGAATTAATATTGTCAAAATGGCCATACTACCAAAAGTGCTATACAGATTCAATGCAATCCCAATTAAAATCCCAATGACGTACCTTACAGAAATAGAGCAAGCAATCATGAAATTCATCTGGAAGAATAAGAAACCCAGAATAGCTAAAGCAATCCTTCGCAGGAAAAATGAAGCAGGGGGTATCGCAATACCCGAACTTCAACTTTATTACAAAGCAATAGTAACAAAGACGGCATGGTACTGGAACCAAAATACACAGGTAGATCAATGGTACAGAATAGAGGACACGGACACAAACCCAAATAAATACAACTTTCTAATACTAGACAAAGGCGCCAAAAATATGCAATGGAGAAAAGATAGCCTCTTCAACAAATGGTGCTGGGAGAATTGGAAATCCATATGCAACAGAATGAAACTAAACCCATATCTCTCACCCTGCTCAAAACTCAACTCAAAATGGATTAAGGACCTTGGAATCAGACCAGAGACTCTGCAGATTATAGAAGAAGAAGTAGGTCCCGATCTTCAACATGTCGGCCTAGGACCAGACTTCCTCAACAGGACTCCCATAGCACAAGAAATAAAAGCAAGAATCAATAACTGGGATAGAATCAAACTAAAAAGCTTTCTCTCAGCAAAGGAAACTATCAGTAATGTGAAGAAAGAGCCTACAGAGTGGGAGCCTATCTTTGCCAATCATACTTCAGATAGAGCACTAATCTCCAGAATCTATAAAGAACTCAAAAAACTCTACACCAAGAATACAAATAATCCAATCGACAAATGGGCTAAGGAAATGAACAGACACTTCACAGAAGAAGATGTACAAGCAATCAATAAACATATGAAAAAATGTTCAACATCTCTATAATAAGAGAAATGCAAATCAAAACCACCCTAAGATTCCATCTCACCCCAATTAGAATGGCAATTATCAAAAATACAAGCAACAGGTGTTGGCGAGGATGTGGGGAGAAAGGTACACTCATACATTGCTGGTGGGGCTGCAAATTAGTGCAGCCACTCTGGAAAGCAGTGTGGAGATTCCTTAGAAAACTTGGAATGGACCCTCCATTTGACCCAGCTATCCCACTCCTTGACCTATACCCAAAGGATCTAAAATCAGCATACTACAGAGATACAGCCACATCAATGTTCATAGCTGCTCAATTCACAATAGCCAGACTATGGAACCAACCTAGATGCCCTTCAATTGACGAGTGGATAAAGAAACTGTGGTGTATATACACAATGGAATATTACTCAGACATAAAGAATGACAAAATTATGGCATTTGCAGTCAAATAGATGAAATTGGAGAATATCATGCTAAGTGAGATAAGCCAATCTCAAAAAGACAAGGGACGAATGATATCGCTAATAAGTGGAGGATGACACATAATGGGGGGGAGGGAAGGGTTAGTGTTAGGGTTAGATTTAGGGTTAGGGAGGGGGGCAAGTATGGAGGAAGAAAGTACTGTATAGAGGGTAAAGAGGGGTGGGAGGGGTGGGGGGAAGGGGAAAAAATAACAGAATGAATCAAACAACATTACTGTATGTGGATTTATGATTACACAAATGGTATGCCTTTGCGCCATGTACAAACAGAGAGGCAACATGTATCCCATTTGTTCACAATAAAATAAAAAAAAAAAAATATTCAGCCAATGACCAAAAAAAAAAAAAAAAAAAAAAAAAAAAAAAAACTAATATCATAGCCACACTGTGACCTTTAATAATAATATAATATACAAACTATGCCATCTAATAGTAATATGATAGCTGCCTGATAGTCTTTAATAGTAAAATTATATTCATACTATAGTATCTACAATTAATGTAATAGGTACCCAGGGCCTTATACTAGCATTATATCAATAGTATATCATCGAATATTAATATAATAGCTCCCCTGTGGACATAAATACTAATATAATATCCACATTGTAGCATTTTAAACAAATATAATAACTGAATGTAGGACTATAATACTAATGATATAAGTGTACTATAGCATCTTAACATATTGTAAGAGATGCTCTGTGACATTTGATATTAATATGTGTACATATTGTGACCTTAAAAGCTGAAGAAATAGCTGCCTTGTGGTCTTTTAATACTACATAATAGCCATAGAGTATCATCTAAAACTTATAAAATAGCTGTCCTGTGTCCTTTATGACTAATACTATCCATAAGGTAGCCTATAATATAATAGCTATCCTGTGGCATTT
Source organism: Sciurus vulgaris (assembly GCF_902686455.1). NCBI lineage: Eukaryota > Metazoa > Chordata > Mammalia > Rodentia > Sciuridae > Sciurus > Sciurus vulgaris. Next base: position 32,473,563 of record NC_136480.1, on the reverse strand, counting down.
AATATTAATATTATATGCACATTGTGACCACTAAAACTAATATTATTGTTGTTCTGTGGCCATTAATATTAATAACATATCAAAACTTGCCCCTGAACATGAAATAATAGCTGCTGTATGATCTTTAAATACTATACTATATTTTACATCCATTCTGTAGCAATTAGAACTGATATAATAGATTGCCTATGACCATATTAATATGATAGCCAATCTAAAATAATGTAATTGCTCCCTCATGACCTGTAATACTTAAATGATATGCAAACTATGGCATCTATAACTAATAAAATAGAAATCTGCTGGCTCTTAATACTTATGTAATGTATATACTCTTAAGTAGTATAATAACTGCATCGCTGTATTTAATACTAATATATTATCCATCATATAAACTCTTAAAAGTAATTCTATAGCTGCCTTGTGAAATTTATTATTAATAAACTGTCCATACTGTAGCATCTAAGAGAGACATAAGAGCTAACCTGTGGCTTTTAATATTGACGTTATATCCCACCATAGCATGTAAAGCTAATAACTGCCCTATGGTTTTACCATTATAAAGACATCCATATTATAGCATGTAAAATTAATATGATAGGTTTACTGTAGCCTTTAATGTTTTTTTATAAATGGTATACATGTTGTTTCTGTTTGTACATGTAGTAACAGCAAACCATTTGCATATTCATAAATTTACATAGAGTAATGATGTTGATTCATTCCATTATGTTTTTCCTTCCCCCCACTCCTCCCATCTCTCTTTTCCCTCCATACAGTCCCTCCTTCCTCCATTCTTGTCCCACTCCCACCCCCTATTAAGAGTCATCATCCGCTTATCAGTGAGATCATTCCTATTTTGATTTTTGAGATTGGCTTATCTCACTTAACATGATATTCTCCAATTTCATCCATTTGTCTGTAAATTCCATAATTTTATTATTCTTTATAGCTGAGTAATATTCCATTGTGTATATATGTATATATATATGTGATATATATATATATATATATATATATATATATATATATATATATATATATATATATATATATCACAGTTTCTTTATCCATTCATCAATTGAAGGGCATCTAGGTTGGTTCCATAGTCTGGCTGTTGTGAATTGAGCCGCTATGAACATTGATGTGGCTGTATCTCTGTAGTGTGCTGATTTTAAGTCCTTTGGGTATAGCCCGAGGAGTGGGATAGCTGGGTCAAATAGTAGGTCCATTCCACGTTTTCTAAGGAATCTCCACACGACTTTCCAGAGTGGCTGCACTAATTTGCAGTCCCACCAGCAATGTACGAGTGTACCTTTTTCCCCACATCCTCTCCAACACCTATTGTTGCTTGTGTTCTTGATAATCGCCACTCTAATTGGGGTGAGATGGAATCATAGTGTAGTTTTGATTTGCATTTCTCTTAATACTAAAGAAGTTGAACATTTTTTCATATATCTGTTGATTGCTTGTACATCTTCTTCTGTGAAGTGTCTGTTCATTTCCTTCGCCTATTTGTTGATTGGGTTATTTGTATTCTTGGTGTAGAGTTTTTTGAGTTCTTTATATATTCTGGAAATTAGTGCTCTATCTGAAGTATGAGTGGCAAAGATATTCTCCCACTCTGTAGGCTCTCTCTTCGCATTGCTGATAGTTGACTTTGCTGAGAGAAAGCTATTTAGTTTGAATCTATCCCAATTATTGATTCTTGCTTTTATTCTTTTGCTAAGGGAATCCTGTTAAGGAAGTCTGATCCTAAGACAACAAGGTGAAGATTTGGACCTACTTTTTCTTCTACAAGATGCAGGGTCTCTGGTCTGATTTCAAGGTTCTTGATCCATTGTGAGTTGAGATTTGTGCAGGGTGAGAGATAGGGGTTTAGTTTCATTCTGTTGCATATGGATTTCCAGGTTTCTCAGCACCATTTGTTGAAGAGGCTATCTTTTCTCCATTGCATATTTTTGGCACCTTTGTCTAGTATGAGAAAATTATATTTATTTTGGTTTGTGTCTGTGTCCTGTATTCTGTACCATTGATCTACCTGTCTATTTTGGTGCCAATACCAAGCTGTTTTTGTTACTATTGTTTTGTAGTATAGTTGAAGTTCTGGTGCTGTGATACCCCCTGTTTCATTCTTCCTGCTAAGGATTGCTTTAGCTATTCTGTGTTTCTTATTCTTCCAGATGAATTTCATGATTGCTTGCTCTATTTCTGTGAGGTACGTCATTGGGATTTTAATTGGAATTGCATTGAATCTGTATAGCACTTTTGGTAGTATGGCCATTTTGACAATATTAATTCTGCCAATCCAAGAACATGGAAGATCTTTCCATCTTCTAAGGTCTTCCTTAATTTCTTTCTTCCGTGTTTTGTAGTTTTCAGTGTAGAGATCTTTTACCTCTTTGGTTAGATTGATACCCAAGTATTTTTTTTTTTTTTTTGAGGCTATTGCAAATGGAGTTGTTTTCCTTATTTCCCTTTCAGCTGTTTCATTGCTTGCGTATAAAAATGCTGTAGATTTATGTGTGTTGATATTATAGCCTGCTATTTTGCTGAATTCATTGATGAGGTCTAGAAGTTTCCTGGAGGAGGTTTTTGGATCCTCTAAATATAGAATCATGTCATCCGCAAATAGTGACACCTTAAGTTCCTCTTTTCCTATTCATATCCCTTTAATTTCTTTAGTCTGTCTAATTGCTCTGGCTAGAGTTTCGAGGACAATGTTGAATAGAAGTGGTGAAAGAGGACATCCCTGTCTTGTTCCAGTTTTTAAAGGGAATGGTTTCAGTTTTTCTCCATTAAGAATGATGTTGGCCATGGTCTTAGCATAAATAGCCTTTACAATGTTCAGGTATGTTCCTACTATCCCTATTTTTTCTAGTGTTTTCAGCATGAAGGGGTGTTGTATATTGTCAAATGCTTTTTCTGCGTCAATTGAAATAACCATATGATTCTTATCCTTAAGTCTATTGACATGATGGATTACGTTTATTGATTTACGGATGTTAAACCATCCTTGCATTCCAGGAATGAACCCCACTTGATCGTGGTGCACAATTTTCTTAATATGTTTTTGGATATGGTTTGCCAATATTTTGTTAAGGATCTTAGCATCTATATTCATCAAGGATATTGGTGTAAAATTTTCTTTCCTTGATGTGTCTTTTCCTGGTTTGGTTATGAGGGTGATATTAGCTTCATAGAATGAGTTTAGTAGGGTACCCTCCTTTTTTATTTCCTGTAATACTTTGAGAAGTATTTGAATGAGTTCTTCTTTGAAAGTCTTGTAGAACTCGGCTGAGAATCGATCTGGTCCTGGGCTTTTCTTGGATGGTAGATTTTTAATGGCTTCTTCTATTTCACTGCTTGATTGATCTGTTTAAATCGTGTATGTCCTCCTGATTCAGTTTGGGAGGAGCATATGTCTCTAGAACTTTGTCAATGTCTTCGGTACTTTCTATTTTGTTGGAATACAGATTTTCAAAGTAGCTTCTGATTATGTTCTGTATCTCAGTGGTGTCTGTTGTGATGTTTCCTTTTACATCATGTATTTTAGTAATTTGATTCTTCTCTCTCCTTCTCTTTGCCTAAGGGTTTATCTATTTTGTTTAATTTCTCAAAGAACCAACTTTTTGTTATGTCAATTTTTTAAATAGTTTCTTTTGTTTCAATTTCATTGATTTCAGCTCTGATTTTAATTATTTCTTGTCTTCTACTACTTTTGCTGTTATTCTGTTCTTCTCTTTCTAGGACTTTGAGCTGTAATGTTAGGTCATTTAGTTGTTGACTTTTCATTCTTTTCTGGAATGTGCTGCATGCAATGAATTTTCCTCTTAGTACCCCTTTCATAGTGTCCCAGAGATTTTGATACGTTGTATCATCATTCTCATTGACCTCTAAGAATTTTTTAATCTCCTCCCTGATGATTTTTGTTATCCATGTTGCATTCAATAGCATTTTATTTAGTCTCCAGGTTTTGGAGTAATTTCCTTTTTTTACTTTGTCATTGATTTCTACTCTCAGTCCATTATGATGTGATAGAACACAAGGCAGGATCTCTACTTTTTTGCATTTCCTAAGGGCTGCTTTGTGGCATAACATGGTCTATTTTTAAGAAGGTTCCATGTGCTGCTGAGAAAAAAGTGTATCCGCTCATTGATGGATGGAATATTCTATCTATGTCTATTAAGTCTAGGTTATTGATTGTGTTATTGAGTTCTATGGTTTCTTTGGTTGGATTTTGTTTGGAAGATCTATCAAGTGGTGACAGCGGTGTGTTAAAGTCACCCGGAATTATTGTGTTGTGGTCTGATTCCTGAAATTGAGAAGGATTTGTTTGATGTACAGTGATGCACCATTGTTTGGAGCATAAATATTTACTATTGTTATGTCTTCCTGATTTATGGTTCCCTTAAGCTGCATGAAATGTCCTTCTTTATCCCTTCTGACTAACTTTGGCTTGAAGTCCACTTTATCTGATATAAGGATGGAAACTCCCACTTTTTTACTGGGTCCATGTTTGTGGTAGGTTTTTTCCCATCCTTTCACCTTTAGTCTGTGGATGTCTTTTTCTATGAGATTAGTCTCTTGCAGGCAGCATATTGTTGGGTCTTTCTTTTTAACCCATTCTGCCAGTCTATGTCTTTTGATTGATGAGTTTAGGCCATTAACATTCAGGGTTATTATTGAGAAATGATTTGCATTCCCAGTCATTTGACTTATTTTTGATTTTTAAGTCCGCTTGGTTTCTCCTTTGAGTGGATTTTCTCTAAGGTAGTTCCTCTCTTTGCTGAACTACATTGTTGTTTTTCATTTCCTCTTCAAGGAATATTTTGGTGAGAACATTCTGTAGTGTAGGCTTTCTATTTGTAAATTCTTTTAACTTTTGTTTTTCATGGAAGGATTTTATTTCATCTTCAAATCTGAAGGTTAGTTTTGCTGGATATAGGATTCTTGGTTGGCAACCATGTTCTTTCAGAGCTTGAAATTTGTTGGTCCAGGCCCTTCTAGCTTTTAGAGTCTGGGTTGAGAATTCTGCTGCTATCCTTATTGGTCTTCCCCTATATGTAATCTGATGCTTTTCTCTCGCGGCCTTCAAAATCCTATCTTTATTTTGAACGTTAGGCATTTTCATTATTATGTGCCTTGGTGTGGATCTGTTGTGATTTTGTGCATTTGGTGTTCTGTAAGTCTCTTGTATTTGATTTTCCATTTCATTCTTCAGGTTTGGGAAATTTTCTGATATTATTTCATTGAATTGGTTGTTCATTCCTTTGGCTTTTATCTCTGTGCCTTCCTCAATACCAATAATTCTTAAATTTGGTCTTTTCATGATGTCCCATAGTTCTTGGAGATTCGGTTCATGATTTCTTACCATCTTCTCTGTTTGGGCAACTTTATTTTCAAGATGAAATATTTTGTCTTCATTGTCTGAGGTTCTGTCTTCCAAGTGGTCTAGTCTGTTGGTGATGCTTTCCATTGAGTTTTTTATTTGATTTATTGTCTCCTTCATTTCAAGGATTTTTGTTTGGTTTTAGTTGAGAATCTCTATCTCTTTGTTGAAATGATCTTTTGCTTCCTGCAGGTACTCTTTCAGCTTATTGGTATTATCATTCTTTGCCTGCAATTGCTCTCTTATCCTTTGCTTCGTGAATCATCTTAATCATGTATAATCTGAAGTCCTTTTCTGACATTTCTTCTACCATACTGTCATTGTATTCTATTACTATAGAATCTAGATTTGTTTGGATCATTTTCTTCCCTTGTTTTTTCATGTTGTTCATTTATCTTCCCCTCTAGTGCTGCAGATCTGGGGGTATTGCAAATTTCCCCCTATAGGCTTGTAGTGGCCCTATAGGTTTCCGAAACCCTTTATTTAAGGGGAGATCTATATTCGTAGTGCCCAAACCAGACACTATGCAATCCTAGAGCAAATAGCCCCTATGTGGACAATAACATCATGTAAATAAGGAAGAAAGTGACTCTGAGGGAATAGGTAAACAGAAGGAAAAGAAAGCAAGAAACGTAAAGAAATAAAAACTTAATTTTTTTTAAAAAAGGGAGAAAAAAGAAAATCTACTGTATAATAGTCATATTTGTAATGAAACCTCCCAGTGTTCAGTAGCCCAATGTATGAGAGGTACCTGAGAATGAGCTTCAAGCCTCCAGCAGGTATTGCAGGATGGGATTTGCCCCACCTGAAGATCAGAGCTAAGGCTTCCAGGATTATCCAAGATGGCTGCTCTGGTTTCCAAATGTGTTGGCAAATGGGGAGCACAGCTCAGGGGTGGACGTGGTCAGCTGGAGGTCCTGGAGACAGGATGCTGTTGGTCCGGCAGGGGTTCTGGATGTCTGGTGTGTTTGGTGTGGTTGTGGGATCCTGGAGGCCAGTTGCAATCAGTCAGTCTGGTGTCCTGGTGATAGGGCGCAGTCAGTTGGTCTGGGGGTCCTGGTTGCAGGGAGCAGTCAGTTGATGTGAGGGCCGCAGAGGCAGGGAGTGATTGGTTGGGCTGAGGGATCCTGGAGACGGGACTCAGACAGTCCGGCCAGGGGTCCTACAGGGCCTGGCTGTTGTCTCAAAATGGCGGCAGCCACATGTAATCAAACCTGCAGGTACTGCAACAGTGAACTTCCAGGCAGCAGCAGGCAGCTGGTTCTCCACTGGTGGTCTGTGGTCAGTCTGCTGGCAGCTGTCGGATGATCCGGAGGTGAACCTTGAGCGCTAGGTGATGGATAGGGGTAAGACAGGCGATGGACAGGCGAGAGGCAGGCAAATGGCGGATGATAGACACCTGACAGTGAGCAATCTCACCTTTAATGTTAATATATTATACATGACATAGCATCCAAAACATAATAGCTACCCAGAAGCCTTTCACACTTAAATGATAATCCATGTTTCATGTGTACTGTGCTTAATTATTAATGTCATATCCATACTATAAAATAATATAATATATAACCTGTGGCTTTTAATGCTAATAAGATACCCATAGTAACTACCTAATGCTAATACAACAGCTGCCATAGGCCCTTTAATAATAACATAATAAAATATCCATAGTTTAGCAAGTAAAATTAATATAACTTATCCTGGTAATAATACTATTTTGATATCACAGTGTCGCATGTAAAATTAATATCATTGCTTCCCTGTGGTCTTTTATGTAATTATGCTATCCATACTGTAGCATCCAATCTAATAAAAAGGCTGCCTTGTACATTTGTAGAAAATGATAATGCATTTTACATGCCTCTGGCCTTATTGGGAACATGATGTCCATATTATAGTATCAAAACTTGATAAAATTGCTGCCCGATAGCCTTGCACTTTAAGATGTTTTCCACATTGTAGCATGTAAAAATGATAAAATAGAGGACCTGTGAACTTAAGTAAGTACTCATTTGAAATCCACCTTGTAGCATTGAAAACTGATAAGGAAACTGCCTTGTGGCTCTCAACACTGACATGGTATCCATATTATAGCTTTAAAAACTAATAATGGGGCAACCTTGTGTACTTTTGCATGGGAAAGAAAATCCATGTGGCATTGCCTGTGGTCATTAGTTATTAATGTCACTTGTATTCATGCATATCATATGGCATCATATATAGTGTGGCCTTTAATGTTATTATGATAACCATATGGTGGCATTTGCTACTAATCATTCCCTGTAGGCCTTTAGTAATAATCTAATCTTCATGTAGAGCTTCAATTCTCATATACTAACTGCTTTGTGGCTTAATGCAACTAGGACATCTGTTTTCAAAAACTGAAATTTATGTTACAACTTCCTGGGGCTTTCCAAATTGGTAAATTATCCTCCTAATGGCATTTAAACTAATATCAGAGGTGCATTGTGGCCTTCATTACTAACCAGATACCTATTTTATAGCATCTATAACTGATAAAATAGCTGCCTTTTGGACTTTACAACTGAAAAGTATTTCAAATTATAACATGAAGAAGTGAGAAAATTGATATATTTGGGCATTTCATATTGCTATATTGTCCATGTTGTAGTATCAAAACTTGATCAAATAGCTTCCCTGTGTCCTTTAGGACTGGTAGGCTATTCCCATGGAGCCATAAAGAATTCATGCAACAGGTGCCTTGTAGCCTTTAGTATGATATGACAGGCATATTACAGTATGGAAACTGATAGAGCAACTGCCCCCAAGTCTTTGGCAGTGATAGTTATAATAGAACACAGGAACTGCAAGGTGCTGCCTTGTGACTTTCAGTGCTGAGATGGTATCCACATTGTAGCTTTTAAACATGATAATGTGCCTGCCTTGTGGCATGTGATACCAAAATTAAAATTCATTTCACATGAACTGTTCTCTTTAGTATTAATGTTATATGCATAGCACAGCATCACAAAATAATATCATATATAAATTGTGACCCTCAATTCTAATATGATAGTTAAAAATATCATTTATTACTAATATGATTGCCCCCTGTATCTTTTAATAATGTAATATCCACATATATCATTAACACTGATAAAATAACTGCACTTTGGTATTAATACTAATGTATTATCTGTTTTTTTAACCTATATGATATTTCAGCTCTTCTGTGGATTAAAATATTAATAGATTCTCCGTATGATAATATAAAAGTGATATAACATGTGTGGTGGCAAATCCTCTTGAAGCCCATCACTGCTGGCCATCAGATTCCACTGCTGGCAGTTGTGTTTATGGGGTTGCCTGTCATTGGCTATTCCACCTTTGACAGTAACTTCCCAGTTAGGGTACTTGGGAGAGATTCCTTCTGTTGGGGAGGATTAAGTCAGAGACTGAGGAAGCCCCCAGGGGAAGGGGTATACAAGGCTTACTGATGAAGTCAGCCTGGAACATATTGGCTGCCTTACACTTGGAGGGCAAGATTCACAGATTTCAGGAGGCTGTAAAGGTTGGCAAATTAGATGCAGTAAAATGTTTTCTATCTCAGGGAGGTGATGTTGATGAAATTGATAAAAGACACAAGTATGGGGGGGTCTGTGAGGTCAGGGGCTGAAGGACAAGGGACAAACTGGGGGAAGAGGGACTGATGGGTCTGCACCACTCAGACTCTGCTCATGGGGAAGACCAGAAGGGAGGTTAGCTCTACTTTCACCAGGAGATGACTTCCAGACCCCCATGGAGGTCTTTGTACTGGGGACCTGCAAACCTTGGAGGTCTAGCACCCAGGCCATCTTAATGAGCTGTAAAACAAAAGTAAAATTTCAACTGGTTTACTTGTAGACTCTTTTGAAAGTTAAGTACACAGCAGTTTAATGCTAATGTATATACTTTCAAAAGTATGTTAAATACATTGCAGAAAATTGCATAATGAGAAAAATATTACTCATAATATAGCATCATGAGGGTTGAAATAGATTTCTTCAGATATATTGCACTATGTATTGTCTACTGAGAGGACTTACAAGAACTCTTTGAATGGAGAACATGGCTCCACCACTTTTTCTTCTTTTGTTTATAAAATTGCTGTGAGTGTCACAAAAGAGGAAGAAAAAACTTCTCACAGGCTTGGCTCACCAGTTAATCAAATTCTGAAGGATAACTTGGTGTCCTCTTCACCAGCCAAGCATCTTCAGAGCAAGACTTGTGAGTCTTGAGTGAGCTCTGAGTTTTCTGCAAAGACTTCATTGTTACTTTTCAAAAGAGCAGACAATAAAGTTCACTGGCAGATTGCCTACTTTCCAAAACACCAAACATGTTGTGTTTCTAATTTTGTCACCACTTTGACAGACTACACTTAAAAAATAATCTACCAAAAGCTTTCTGCACAACATTGCTGGTTCCTTTGTTTCAATACAGTTTCCTGTAGTTGTACCTTACTGTATGTCTCTTCATGTAAGCAGGGAGAACAGAGCATTGGTAAACAGCATCCAGGAAGTGCAGGCTTCCAGTCGCCAGGGCCAAGGGAGCAGCATACATAGGTTCTCGGTCTGCACAGGCTGCCTGCTGCTCCCCTATTGTCCCTTTCCCTGTCTTGTTCCCAAGGGACTAAGGATATTCATATGTGCCTGGGTCATGGTGGTGGTTTTATGGAAGGGAATACTCCTTGTCCCCAAAATGTGAGCTCTTTCTATGGTTATCAATATTGCAAAAATTTTAAAAGTAATAAAATATCCAAGTTATAACATTTTGGAGTCCCACATGCATGCAGTATTTTAAGGTCATGATAACACTATGAAAATGTTTGTAATGATCAAAGACTTGTCAATGTGGGTATCAATAAACATTATAAACATTCACAAATTATTTGTTTACCAACTCCCAAAAGATAAGTGCCTATAACAGGATAAAATACAAAGTATGCAAACATATGGAAAAACATTTAGTATCCTAGAATTGGTGGGTATGGATGTATACATTTTTAAATGTTCCACAGAACTTACCATCAAATCATCTATTTGAGGAGTGTTATGCAGCTTAACCTTAAGCAGTAGAGTCGAAGTACAACTCCTCTTGCATCCTAAAAACATTTTAGCTGAGAAATGTACTTCATTTAATGTTAGAATCAAATTTCTTCTCTTACTAGGGACACAAATATTTTTTCTGATATCCATAAATCATATGAGCATCTGCAAAGAGTACTTTGTATGATTTAAGTCAGTTTGACTTTAGCAAGCTAAAGGGCATGCATCCAATCACCAGCACCAAAATGAAATAAATAAAATTTTTAAAGAGGTAGAAAGAAAGGATGTCTTCTTTTCATTTCATTCTTTCTTAGGACAGTCCTTGCCAATACAAAATGCATAAAGAGGAAGTTTCATTTTCTTGTACATTTCTATGTAGAAATGAAAGAAAACTTTTCATCTGTGTTTATAGATATTACACATGAATTTTTATATGTAGGGCTTGTTACATAAATGCCATTGTAGGTTAATTCTTCATTAGTGGCATTCTGACAAAAAAGAAAAGAGCAAGTGTAAAGAGCAAGTATTATTACTGCCAAAGTATTGCTTTACTTCATAAGTTTTGCTTAAAAAACTGAACTCAAGCATACTTGCTTGTTCTTTTACTCTATTAATTTATACCCAAACACTGAGTACCTAGTATATAATTGACATAATATCTCTTAAAACTCTTCCCTATAAACTTTATGCTTACTTGATCAGATATTTAAAACTGAAGAGATAGGACTTGATTTCAAGTAAACCCTTTCCTTACACAGAAGTGCTTCTGGAGGTAGGAAACTGTAAACTGCCTGTTTTAAAAGTTAGGGCAGTATTAAATATTGAACATTGGAAATACCTAGTTTACATATATCCTATAAGTCTAAATATTGAATAAAGTTAACCATGCTAATTCATTTGGATCCTACATATCCTATCACTCTAAGTTACTTGAAAAAAAAAAAAAAGAAAAGCAAGGATTATTATGTTTTAAATTTGGTCTTTTATTGTTGTTTTATTATTCATCTCTCTTTACCTATAATAATTTTAAGAACTAATATTAAATTCAGTGCCACACATATGACTAAAACCACTATAAACCTCTTGTTTGCATTACATTTTACTCAAGGTAAGGCACTGTTGATTATGTGATGGTTTTTTATTTAATGTATGAATAAAAAAATAGAATGTTGCCAACTACACTTGTAATGTGGCCCAAATTTTAGTAGCATCCCAAAGTCAGTGATGTTAAAATGATAGATGAAAGAGCATCTAAGACTGACTGAAATACATACATGAATATAGTGTATTATATTCACATTCATACTATATTCATACTATTTTAGTAATTGAAATACTTTGTGGATTTATAGTAATAGTTACAATGGCCAACAAGGTAACAATTATTGAACTGTTGTTTGTTCTAGAATCTGTTCAAATTTTTACATAGATTCCCATTTAAGCATCACTGTAGTGTCCTGGGAGGTAACTAGTGATTTAATACTTATTTTATTTGTGATAAAATTGAGGGATAGGAGGGCTAACTAGTGAGTCACAAAGGTTAAAGTAGAATTCCAGCCAATGTTGAACTAATTTCAAGTGCCATGCTCTTTATAGGCAAGTGGGATGTTCTGGGTTTTTAATGTGGTTCAGTGATAAATCTCTTATCTAGGAGACTCCAGGCTCTGGGGTCCATCCCCATCACCACAAAAACAGAATAAACAAAAATAAAAGATCAGTTATATCAGGCACAGTAACTCATGCCTATAATTCTAGTGATTTGGGGAGCAGAGGCAGAAGCATTACAAGCTCAGTGCCAGCCTGGGAAATTTAGTGAGACCCACCCTCAAAATTAAAAGTAATAACAAAAAGTTCTAAGGATACAGCTTTTGGACCGAGTGCCCCTGGGTTTGAACCCTAGAAGTACCAAAACAAAAAGAAAGGCAAAAGAAAAAGTCAATAGAAATAGGCTGCTAATTCATTAATTCAGTATGTAATAATAGCTGGTAAACATTGTACTTTCCTCAGAAGATAGTAGAGGAATGGCCTGTTATTTAATGTTTATAATTTCATTAACAATTGTAGATTTTTGACAGGGTATTTTATGAGATCCTGACAAAGCCTCTTACTTTCATAGGTCTGCTCTACATTATGCCTGTGCCTTAGGCAAAGCAGAAATGGAGGATTTTCTAATAAAGAAGAATTGTAAGATCGACCTCAGTGATCTTGATGGCAACACACCATTGATGATGGTAGAGGTAGCCACGGGTTTCTGTAAGAAAAAATGTGATTGAAATGCTTAGGAGAAAAATTGATTAATTCAATCTCAATGTGACTAATTAGTAAAATATGAAATGATTTTCTTTGATTCTCAAAATTTAGAGTTTATTTCTTGGTATAAATCCAGCAGGCACTACAGCATGTGGAAGAGTGGCAAATATCCTGTTAGAACATGATGCCAATCCACATGCTCATAACATCAGGAATGTTATGAGCTGGCTGTTGCTTTGAAGTCACCACCAATGCAGTTTCTAATGGAGGACAAAGGGGATGCAGAGGGATGTAGAATGTGGCTGTTAATGGGATAAGAAAAGAATATATAAAGTTCTAGATAATAGAAAGGGTGAGAGTGTAATCAAAAGAAATTTGATGTTAGCATGGAAAAAATGGAGAAAGAGTCTGAGGGAACAGTTAAACTAAAAGAAAAGAGAGCAAGAAATGTAAAGAAATAAAAGCTTAAGTATTTTCAATAAGGAGAAAAAAGAAAATCTACAGTATAACAGTCATATAGTAACAAACCTCCCAGTGTTCAGTCACCTGATGCATGAGAGGTACCTGACAGTGAGTTTCAAGCCTCCAGCAGGTGTCTCAGGATGGGTTTTGCCCCACCTAAAGATCACAGCTCTGTTTTCCAGGATTATCCAAGATGGGGTCTCTAGCTTCGAAATGTGTTGGCAAATGGGTAGCTGCATCTCAGGGTGTGGTCATGGTCAAAAGGAGGTCCTGGATGTGGGATGCGGTTGGTCAGGCAGGAGTCCTGGAGGTCCGGTGTGTTTAGTGTGGTTGTGGGATCCTGGAGAACAGTTGCAATCAGTCAGTCTGGGGTCCCAGTGATAGGGTGCAGTCAGTTGGTCTGGGGGTTCTGGTGGCAGGGAGCAGTCAGTCGATGTGATTGCCCCAGAGGCAGGGAGTGATTGGTCAGGCTGAGGAATCCTGGAGATGTGGCTCAGTCGGTCTGGCTAGGGGTCCTATGGGGCCTGGCTATTGTCTCAAATGGTGGCAGCCACATGTAATCAAACCTGCATGTACTGTAACAGTAAACTTCCAGGAAATAGCAGGCGGCTGGTGCTCCACTCTTAATCGGCAATCAGTTTGCTGACTGTTGTCGAAGGATCAGGTGGTGAACCTCGTGAATCCAGTGATGGATAGGTGTAAGGCAGGTGATGAACAGGCGAGAGGCAGTAAATGGCGGATGATAGGCGCCTGACAGTGAGCAATCAAGATACAGCTATCCTCTGCTTGAAACCAGAGTTACAGAGTGACAAGGAATGCAGCCTCCCTCTAGTCCGCCATCTTAGATTCCCTGGATTTTTTCAATTGTGCCAAATCTGTTGATAAAAAGAGGAGGAAAAACTTGAAAGAAGGTTGGCATATTCAAAGGAGTTGTTATTTTCCCCCATCCTATTAGAGGGTTGGAGGATTCACACCATGGACCTTGTGCATGCTAGGCAACTGTTCTCCAAGAGGGGCTACCTCCTCAGGTCCCGAAGAGCCCCGTTTAGGTACACTCTACATATTCTACTGGTCTCATTCTGTCAAATTGTCTGCAGAATTCCCAGCCCTGCACAAAGCTAGCAAATTTCTAAGGATCTCTTCATCTTCCTTTTCACAGCAGTCCAGCAAGGAACATTTTGTGCACATCAAGACCCACATTCTAGGGGTGGGTCATGAGGGGGAAATGTTTATGCCTGCCAATTGAAGGAGGAAAAGACTTGTAACTGATCACTGAGCAGAAAATGATGTCAGTAACCATGGAGACTGTGGGGCAAGAGGAGAGACAGACCTATATGGCTATCAGAATATGCTCAGGTGGTTAGTATAAAGGGAGACTTCTGGGATCATTCACACCTGGATCCCTAGCCATTGCAATCACAATCTGCTGATTCTCACTTCTCTTTTTCATCCTGGCATTTTCCTTGGACAATTTCTAACCAGAAGTTCTCTGGGAAAAATGTCCAACCCAGTGGAGTTGCTGGATCTTGCCTAACATCTAATTTATGGGTGAGGTAAAGGAAGGTGTTTTTCCTGGGCAAAGTCTTTTTCCCTAAATGAGGGAATGCCTCAGGAACACAGTGAGAACCTGTCAGTAAATCTGAGGTAAAGGGAAGTGGTAATGTCTCATGGGGTCTGTGGTCCCAGGACCGATATTTGCTGGCAGGAAAAAAGAAAATTTTTCATCCAATGTCCACCTGCTATTAGTTAGGTTTGTAGGTCTTTCTCTCAAAATTAAATGGAGTGAAAAAAGCAGCTGAAAGTCATATCCAGGATGTCTCAGTCCTTCAACTGCAATCCATTTCATTCTGAATATGGCCTCACTTTTGGTTGCCAGTGCTCCTGTGACATGACAGCCAAAGATGGGAGAGCGACTCTATTCTCAGTGGAAGGGGCAGACTTTGGGCATGGCTGGTGTGAAGGGTGTGGAGGTTCCAGGCTCCAGTAGGAGTGATATTTTCTCTTTCCAGAGGCTTTGTCTGGGCCTTGGACCACCTGGATGTTGAGTAGTTTCTGTGACCTTGTGCCTGCACCTCAGACAGAGCCTGAGGTCACAGAGGGGGGCATGACAGCAAGGTGGCATCACGAATTCCCAAGGCAACCAGGGACACTTCTGGTCTTTGATGCTTCAGATCCAGATTGAAAAGAAACACCACATCTGCAGTGAAGGTAAGAGGAAGGAAGAAGGGAGAAAAGGACCAAGAACCTATTCATTCAAGAAATAGGATCCTAACCTCTTGACCCAGTTGAAGTGGAGGTATGGGGTGTGAAGGGTGGAAGCAAGCTGGCCTTACATTGCTCAACAAGCAGGCAGGACAGGGGACCCCTCTGAAGCCTGACAGCTCGTAGTACACTCTGGGCCTGCTGGTGGTGCTGTGCTGGTTTGGCCACACCAGACACTATGACAGCCCAGTCACCAAGCTCCTGTGGTGGGCAGTGAGCACCCACAAGTTCTAGGGAATAAGGCAGGAATAGATGGCTGCATGAGAGCACATGGGTCACCCAGCTTGGCACCTGACTCATCCACATTGCCCTCTGAAATGAATTCTACAGTTCTTGGCACACCTGGGATTTGGCCAAGTCAGGGAACTCACCTACGGTCCTAGCAGCCACACAGCACAGCTCATGGAATGGGAGTGTGTAGAACAGCTCCGTGGCTTAGGTTCTCCTTGAATTGGGAAAAATCACACCCAGTCTGGTTGGTTTTCCCTCCTTTCCAAGATAGCCATAACAGGAGACAGCTGGAAACTGGGCAGTTCCTCTTCCAAGTGAAGGTGGGTGGCTGCTGTGATGGCTCCTGAGGACACCAGGGAATTATTCACTCAGCATGTTGGAAGGAGGACAGGAGGGAGCTGCCAAGCAAGGAGAGATGTTCCCTGCTCACTCCCCCTGCCAGATCCAACCACGTTGGCTGCTGCCTTACAACTGGGCTGCACTCAGAATTTCTCCTGCTGTGATTTTTCCAGAAGTCCTTCAACACACCTTCAGGTGCAGAAATATCTAGCCAAACTCTGTTCACCCAAGGGTTCATTCCCTTGATCAGAATAGTGCCTCTGTGGCACAGGGCTCTCTGAGAAATAGCCAAGAGTCCTATTTCCAGCCTCTCTAAGATGCAGAGCACAAGCCAGTGGATGAAAGAAGAGCCTGCTCTTGGTAGGATGAACACATTTTCACAGGGCAGAATACCAAGTGACATGCCTCATGCTGAATGAGGAATGGCACAAAGCTTCAAGGCTGAATCCTCCAGATGGATGAGTAAGAATATTTGGTGGGCCTAAAAACTGCAAAGGTGTTGGTGCTGAAAGAAATTTCAGTGAATGGACACTAACAAAATGGGCAGTGTTTAATGTTTATTTTCAAATTCCGGGAGATTTCTTCAGCTTCAGCATACTGTACAGATACAGCAGGAAGTCAGTGCCCAATCATTCTGTGAGCAACCATCATGACTGACCGAATTCCCCTGGTGAGAACATCAATGCCCTTGCCAATTCCTGGCTCCTTCCTGTTGCTTGCAAAGGACAGCTGATGATATACATGCTGATTTTTATTCTTTTTTTTTTTTTTTTTTTTTTGCACAAGACTTGGGAGGCAAGGCTTTCCTTACACCACACCCTCTACTCCATTGAACTTCAATGTAAATGACCTCACATTAGGATATGCAGCACTGAAGCATGGCTCTCAAAATCAAGAATGCACCTCAATATCAGACATTAGTCAAAATCATCCTGCTCAAAAGCTTAAGTGAAGACCAAACATAAGAAAGCCTGAATATCAAAACAGGATACAATAATGAACATCCAAAAGTGTGATGGTCTTAGTGAGCAGGGAGAGTATATCCTCAAGCATTTTCAAATTTTCCCATCCTTTTAGTTCCTGGACTTCCTTGTGTCTTCTCTGACCCTGCAAACCACAATCCACTCATTCCCAGAACCATGGTACATATGAGAACACCATACACTTCACCCATTTCTATACCTCATCTCTTCAGAACCTCCATCAATATTAACAACAGTGTATAAAAGGGCTTCATTCCTCTTGACAGTGTACCTCCAGTGATACTGGGAGACTAGGTTGCAAAATCGCCATGTTCCTCCTGAATGCTATCAGTAGGAGGTAACACATATTCATTCCCAAATCCTACAATTTGACATCCAATCATTTGGAAACTGATGCCAAGGAAAAATGAGAAAAGCCAGGGCCAAAGGCGGCTTTCTCTGGTGCTCACCTCTGTTTTTCCTGATGACAGTGAGGTTGACATGGAATGTGCTGAGATGTGCAAGTCCACTTCAGTTGCACAGAGTCTGGAGTGTGCCCAGGAAGCCTGGTCATTACCAAGACTAGTGCAGTTGTCATTTTGAAGTTCCTGCCTTTGCCACCTGGTGGGCCTTGTCTTCTTCAAGAACTTGCTGAGGATATGGCCGCATGAGCACACTCATGAGAAGGATGTAACCTATGGGTTTCTGAGATTGGACTCATCTGAATGAACATCCACCCCCTCTTAAGAAAGGCAGTTGATCGTGGAAGCAGTGCTAACCTTCACCACAGCCCCATGCTGAAAGTCTGATTGGCAAAGGCTTGTGTGCCAACTAGTGCTTTTTAACTTATGCTGACTTAGTTGATGAGCAGAGGTGAAAACATGAGATGAGGGAAGGTTTGCATCTTCAAAAGTGTCTTTTCTGCCCTCCACCCTCATCTGAGGGTTCGGGGATTGGAACCACTGCCCTTGTGCATGTTAGGCAAGTGCTCTCCAATAGGAACTATTTCATCAGCTGCGGAGTAGCCACTTTTACGCACACTCTAGATTCTCTACTGCTCTGACTCTGTCAAATTCTCTGCAGAAAACCCAACCCCAGACAAAGCCAACAAATTTCTAAGGAACTCTTCATCTTCCTTTTAACTGCAGTCCAGCAAGGATATTTTGCTCACATCAATACCCACAATCTCATGGTGGGTCGTGAGGGAAAAGGCTTATTCCTGTCTACTGAAAGTTGACAAGGCTTGTACCTGATCAGTGAGAAGAAAATGATATCAGAGAGCACGGTCGCTTGGGAGCAGGAGGAGAGGCAGTCCTTAGAAGACTATCAGAATATGCTCAGGTTGTTAGTATGAAGGGAAACTTCTGGGACTATTCACATCTGGATTCCTAGCCATTCCAATCACTCCGCTGATTCCTTCCTCTCTCCTCTTTTTTCTCCTGGCATTTTCCTTGGACAATTTCTAACCAGAATTTATCTGGGCAAAATGCACCATGCAAGGGAGTTGCTGGATCTGGTCTACCATCTAATTTATGGAAAGGTAGAGGAAAGTGTTTCTCCTGGGCAAAGCCTTTTTCCCTAAATGAAGGAATGCCTCAGGAACACTGCAAGACCTTGTCGGTAATTCTAAACAGGCAAAGTGAAGTGGTGTGGCTGAGGAGTTCTGGGGTCCCAGGAGCAATAATTACTGGCAAAAAAAAATTCATCATCCAATGTTCACCTGCCACTAGTTAGGTTTGCAACTCTTTCTCTCAAGATTCAGGGAAGTGAGATAAGTGGCTGAAAATCACAAATGGGATCTCCCAGTCCTTCAACTGCAATCTTTTCCACTCTGAAAATGGCCTCAATTTTGGTTTCCATTGCTCCTCTGTTGTGAGAGCCAAAGATGGGAGAGTGACTCTATTCTCAGTGGAAGGGGCAGACTTTGGGCATGGTGGGTGTGAGGGTGCAGTAGTGCCAGGCTCCAGTAGGAGCAAGCACTTTCTCTCTCCCCCCACAGGCTTTGTCTGGCCTTGGGCCACCTGGATGTTGAGGACTGACTTCTGTGACCTCATGCCTGCACCTCAGACAGTGCCTGATATCACAGAAGGGTGGCCTGAGAGCATGGTGGTGTCACAGTTTCCATGGCAACCAGAGACGCATCTGGCTCTGGCTGCTTCAGATGGAGATTGAAAAGAAGAGACAGCTCAGTGTTGATGGTAAGAGGATAGAGGAAGGGAGCGAGGGCCAGGGGCCTGATCTATCAAGAAATGGGATCCTAACATGTTGGCCCTGTTGAAATGGAGCTATGGGGTATATGGGGCACAGGCGAGCGGGCCATGGATAGTTATGGGTCCAGGCAGGACAGGGGACCCCACTGAAGCCTGACAGATCAAACTACACTCCAGGCTTGCTAGGTGGCGCTGTGCTGGTTTGGCCACAATGGGCCTCATGACAGCACAGTCACCTAGATCCTGTTGTGGGGAGTGAGTCCCCACGAGGTGTGGGGTACCAGGCAGGGATGGAGGGCTGCATGAAGGCACGTGGGTCACCCAGCTTAGCACCGGCCCCATCAGCATTACCCTCGAAACCATTCCTCCAGGTCTGGGCACACCCAGGATTTGGCCAAGTCTGGCAACAGGCCTAGGCTCCTAGCAGCCACAGGGCTTGATGGCTGCTGACAGCTCGCTGCAGGGGAGAAAGCATCACAGCTCCTGGGCTTAGGTTTTCCTCCAATTGGGAAACATCACATCAGTCTGGGCCTTTGCACCTCCTTTCTGAGATAGCCCTAACAGGAGAGAGAGCTGGAACCTGGGCACATTCTCTTCCAAGGGGAGGGGGCGTGGCTGCTGAGATGGCTCCTGAGGAGACCAGGGAGTCATTCACGCAGCCTGTTGGAAGGAAGAAAGGAGGGAAGTGCCAGGCAAGGAGAGATGTTCCATGCTCACTCCACCTGCCAGGGCCAACCACTTTGGCTGCTGCCTTACAACTGGGCTGCACTCAGAATTTCTCCTGCTGTGATTTTTCCAGAGGTCGTTCAACACACCTTCAGGTGCAGAAATATCTAGCCAAACTCTGTTCACCCAAGGGTTCATTCCTTGACCAGACTAGTGCCTCTGTGGCACAGGACACTCTGAGAAATGGCCAAGAGTCCTATTTCCAGCCCATCTAAGATGCAGAGCACAAGCCAGTGGATGAAACAAGAGCCTGCTCTTGGCACAATGAACACATTTTCACAGGGCATAATACCAAAGGTGACATACCTCATGCTGAACGAGGAATGGCACAAAGTTTCAAGGCTGAATCCTCCAAAAGGATGAGTAAAGACAATTGGGGATCCTGAAAAGCACAAGGGTGTTGGTGCTGAAAGAAACTTCAGTGAAGGGACACTAACAAAATGGGCAGTGTTTAAGATTTATGTCCAAATACCGGGAGATTTCTTCAGCTTCAGCATACTGTACAGATACAGCAGGAAGTCAGTGCCCAATCATTCTGTGAGCAACCATCATGAATGTCCCAAATCCCTCTGGTGAGGACTTCAATGCCATTGCCAATTCCTGGCTCTTTCCTGCTGCCTGCAAAGAACAGCTGATGATATATATGCTGATTTTTATTGTTTTTTTTTTTTTTTTTTTTTTTTTTTTTTTTTTTTTTTTGCACAAGACTTCTGAGGAAAGGCTTTCCTTACACCACACACTCTACTCCATTGACCTTCAATGTAAACAACATCACGTTGGCATATGCAGCACTGAAGCATGGCTCTCAAAATCAAGAATGTACCTCAACATCAGAAATTAGTCAAAATCATTCTGCTCAAAAGCATAAGTGAAGACTAGACATTGGAAAAACCTGCATATCAAAACATGATATGTAAAAGAACATCCAAAAGTGTGATTGGCCTTAGTGAGCAGGGGGAGTGTATCCTCAAGCATTTTCAAATTTTCCCATCCTTTTGTTCTTACACTGCCTTATACCATCCACCCACATGCCACGTGACTAGTGTCTCTGCCTTCCTACTTTCAGTGTGACTTCTTTCAAATAGGGCTTCTTGTGTCTTTCCTGACCCTGCAAAGTACAATCTACTCATTCCCAGAATCATGGTACCCATGAGAACACCATACACTTCACCCATTTCTACACCACATCTCTTCAGAACCTCCATCAATATTAACAACAGTGTATAAAACGGCTTCATTCCTCTTGACAGTGTACCTCCAGTGATACTGGGAGAGTAGGTTGCAAAATCACCGTGTTCCTCCTGAATGCTATCAGCAGGAGCTAACATGTATTTATTTCCAAATCCTACAATTTGACATTCAGTCATTTGGAAACTGATGTGAAGAAAAATTGAGTGAGAAAAGCCAGGGCCAAAGGCGGCTCTCTCTGGTACTCACCTCTTGTTTTTCTTGATGACAGTGAGGTTGACATTTAAAGTGCTGAGGTGTGCAATTCCACTTCAGTTGCACCGAGTCTGGAGTGTGCCCAGGAAGCCTGGTCATTACCAAGACTAGTGCAGTTGTCATTTTGAAGTTCCTGCCTTTGCCACCTGGTGGGCCTTGTCTTCTTCAAGAACATGCTGAGAACATAGCCGCATGAGCACACTCTTGAGAAGGATGTAACCTATGGGTTTCTGAGATTGGACTCATCTGAATAAACACCCACCACGTCTTAAGAAAGGTGGTTGATCGTGGAAGCAGTGCTAACTCTCACCACAGCCCCATTCTGAATGTCTGATTGGCAAAGGGTTGTTTGTCCAACTGGTGCTTTTTTCACTTGTGACGATTCAGTTGATGAGCAGAGGCAAAAAAAAAAAAAAAAAAAAAAAAAAAAAAAAAAAAACTTGAGACAAGGGAGAGTTTGCATCTTCAAAAGAGTTTTTCCCCCTCTCCACCCTCATCTGAGGGGACAGGGATTTGGATCATGCACCTTGCGCATGCTAGGCAAGTGCTCTCCAATATGAGCTATTTCATCAGCTCCAGAGTAACTGCTTTTAGGCACCCTCTAGTTCTTCTACTGCCTTGACTCTGTCAAATTCTCTGCAGAAAACCCAGCCCCATGCACAGCCAACAAATTTCTAAGAAACTGTTCATGAGATACTATTAAAATTAATATATTAACCATCATGATGAGTTTTATCCTAATATGGTATGCATACTTGTGCTTCTAAATGTGACATAAATATTTATCTATGTTCCATACTAATATCATATGTATAACATTTCCAACAGATGAAATAATGTGTCCTGTGTTCTTTACTATTTATGCAATATTCATACTTTAGCAAGTACAACTAATACAATTGCCTTTGGGTTTTAATATTATTATGTTAAGCATAGTACAGCATTTAATATTAATAAAACAGATTACATACAACTCAGATATTTTCAGAAAATGTGTGGTAGAGCATCCATAACAAGTATATTATCTACCCTGTAGTGTTTTATACAAAAATTATATCCATAAAACATCCAAAGATAATGCAATATCTGCACTTAGATATTATTAGTAATGTAATACTCAAGGAACAGAATCCAAAACTGATATAATACCTGCTCTATGGACTGTAGTTCTCTTATGGAATCAATTCTAGAGCATTTGAAGTGTGCCTTCCCTTGCCATAGACCTAATAATGGCCTCCTGTGCAAAGTAGAATTTTTCCAAATTCTCTCCCATAGTATAATGTGGTTACACTACAAGGAACTCACAGCATCCTTTTGCCCAAGGTCTATAGCTCTCTCCCCACTTAGTGAATCTACACCAGAAACTTGTTTCACAGAAACAGAAATCAACAGGGTTCATCAGATTTTAATTCTAAGGTGGAATTGTGGGATTTTTTTTTTTTTTCTCTGCTTCCGTATTCTCAGAGCAGAAATCACTGTTTGGATTCTAGAGCTTTGTGTAAAAATTTGGTGTGGTGGCTGGCAGAGGTCTGAGGACACCTTGAAGTGCAAGGAACTGGAATTGCTGTGATTTAGTTCTAAGTGCCTGAGATAGGTGAAAATATTTGTTTTATAAAATTCACTGTTTCACAAATTATATCAAGAAGAAAGGATAGTGCAAAATGGCCAAAGAGCTCTTTCAATATTATGTCAAAACCATGGAAGAGGACTTTATTTTCTTCATGTCCTTAGGAAAAACTGTGTTTTTTTTTCTCTCAGGTGGCAGCAGGCCACTTCTTTATTGGGGTGGGTACTGGAGATTTAACTGAGAGGCAATGAACCACTGAACCACATCCTGAGTCCTATTTGTATTTTTTGAGAAACAGATTCTCATTGCATTGCTTAGAACTTCACCATTTCAAAGGCTGGCTTTGAAATTGGGATCCTCCTACCTCAGCCTCCCAAGCTTCTGAAATTACAGGAATGTGCCACCACACCCTGGCCCTTCAAGCCACTTCCTTCTGCTTTATGTGCAGTTGAAGATAGTTTCCTCCTATGATTTTAACTAAAATTTGGAACGAAGGCACATCTCAGAAAGCAATATTGATTCAATAGCTAAGGCTACTAGAACAGAGAGAAGGACACACAATTCAGTTTTGAGGACTGGAAAGGGAATAGAAGACAACTCCCTGCAAGGGACAATCACTAACAAAATACACCTTCACTGAGCTGCCTGTTTTCACTGTTGAATGGAACACAATGAGGTGATATCTTTCCTTTCCCCTAAGGAAGTTTGGGAATTACCTAACCATCCCAGGATATTAAGAACAATCTTCCTTGTGCACACATAGCTAATTTGCTGTTCACTACCTTCTTACTAAAGGTGGGAGGCAGATGATACACACCTGGCCTGTAAAAGACTTGAAGATCCACACCTGTAGACACAATCACACTTGTGGGATGGCTCTCAACATAGTGCATTGCTAGCAGCTTCAGTGTTCCTTAAAATTTGCTGGGGAATGACAAAAATTGGGGGGTGATAACCAAAATAAAAAATTATAACTGAATGGTGCTGTACTTCATGCGCACTCAAATTCCAATGAATTTTAAAACAGGAAATCATCCCCAGTTTTTAAACTGATAGAAGTCAAATATATGAAAACTTCTCTCCTTTTATCTCCTGCTCCTAAAGTCATTCATCTTATGGTATTAGGCCAAAGTTAAATCAGTTTCCATGTTATTATACACAATAGTTAAATTAACAAGTGCAGCTGGTAATAGTTTCTTTTGTTGGGCACTCCTGAATAAGTGCCTCAAAATTCCTGTCCTGGGATCTTTACTTAACTATCCAAAACAGGAGAAAATAAGAACTCACAGAAAGGGGATTATGGGTCCTGCTTCTGCTGGGTTTAATTCAGAAGGTGAGAGATTCACTGTCTTAACAAATAAGTCTCATAAACAAGTATATCAATAAGGCCTATGTGAATGCTAGCCCCCTGCCTCCAATGCATATTTCTACCAATATTCTCAGTATCAATCTGTAACAAATTAGCCCAGTGCAGGATTTTAGACTCTAAAGGACAGCATCACCAGTTATAAGCACTGAGGCTGCAAGCTCCAAGGGTTTTACTATTCCATGTGTGACTATAGCATCCAAGATAAAGGTATAATGTTCCAAATTCTCAACAGAAAAAAACAAGAACAAATAAAAAAAAAAAAAACAATGACTTCTTCACAGCTAGACCCACCTAGACAAAATAATACATTTTAATAATATATTCATGAGCTTTCAAGATGGCAGCCTAGAGGGTGGCTGCATTTCATGTTGCTCCAGGACTCAGCATTCAAAAGAGGAGATATTGAGAGACTTGGGACCAACTCAAAGCAGCCGGGTGAGTCTCTCCCATTGGGGAGGCGTCCGGATGGGACAGTCATCCCGGAACGCAGGCAACTTTGTGAAGTAGAGCTGCTGGCGAGGCACCCCTCCCCCCGCTGGAGCAGTGAACTCGGACAACTGGGAGCGTCGTAGAGGAGGCCTCTCAGCACAGCGCTGGGACTCGGAGCAACCACTGGGGCTCCGGTGGCTGCCCAGGGGAGGAGCAGCGAGGAGAGCTGTGTGGACTCAGAACACCGGGGCCTGCCCTGAAAAGGAGGAGGTGGAGCGTGGCCACTTGGATTTGGGGTGACTATACCAGAGCTACAGGCAGTTGCCAGAGGAGGAGCGGCGTGGCGAGTTGTTTGGACTTAGAGCGACTGCTTCTGAACACCGGGGCATGCACTGAGGAGGTGGAGGAGGAGGAGTGTGGCCGCTTGGATTCAGAGTGACTGCACCAGAGCTACAGGCGGTTGCCAGAGGAGGAGCTGCGTGGCGAGCTGTTTGGACTCAGACCACTTGTGAACACCAGGGCCTGCCCTGAGGAGTAGGAGGAGGAGGAGGAGGAGTGCGGTGGGTCATTTGGACTTGCAGTGACTGCATTAGAGCTCCAGGCGGCTGCTCAGAGGAGGAGGCGAGTGGTGAGTTGTTTGGACTTAAAGTGACCACTCCTGAACACAGGGGTCTGCCTGGAGGAGAAGCGTGGTGGGTTGCTTGGTCTTGAGTGGTCGCACCAGAGCTCCGGACAGTTGCCCAGAGGAGGTGTGCAGCGGGTCACGTGGATTCAGAGCCACTCAGAGCGACCGCTCCTGAAAACCCGGGGGGTTACCTGGAGGAGGAGGAGGAACAGGGAGGGTCACGTCAACTTGAAGTGATTGATTACCCAGGGCTACGGGTGGTTGGTGGGAGGAGGAGGCACGCAGTGAGTTGCTTGGACTTCTAGTGACTGCAATGGAATACTGGGTGGCTGTGTGGAGGAAGAGGCATGTGGCGGGTCTCTGGGACTCAGAGCGATTGTACGGGGCCCCAGGTGGCTGCTCAGAGGAGGGGATGCATAGCCAGGCAATTAGGTGCAGAGCAGGGTCCCAGGATCTAGGAGGCTTCTTGGTGGAAGAGATCCACAGAGACACGCTTAGGGGCAGAGCGAAGGTTCCAGGACTGCAGGCAGAGTCTCTGAGGAGGGGTAGCCTAAGGAGATTCATCTGTGAAGGGTGAGTCTCCCAGGCCCAGGAGGTAGGGCCGGGCCCCTGGGAACTTTGCAGAGGAAGGCAGCCCAGCCCAGGCGGTAGCTGTAAATTGAGGGGAACCTCTAGGAGGGAACTGACCAGTGAGACCTCCCCACTGGGTGAGTCTTCCCTGCCGGGTGAGGTTTCCCCACAAGGACGGTGAAACCAGAGACACAGACCAAACAGGCATTGCCTCAGCCCACAGCCTAGTTCCCCTTTGGATGACCATTGGTCAACAAGTGGAGGCACTTCTGCCCACTACCAGGGAATATACCCCACCTGAAGGCCACCACTCCTACACAGGCAGCTTCATTGTGGAGCACCACATTATCAACTTCATCCAAGACTTCAGCCTACTGAAGATTAAGAGGGATATATATAGAAAGCTTCAGGGACATTGTAAATCAAGAGAGGAAACCTGCAATATCTCAGGGGTCCACTGATACCTGAACAATATGAGAAAACAAGGAAAGAAAATGCTGCAAACAAATCTAGATGTTACATCAATAAAACCCAACGACAGCATGGCAGAAGAAATGACAGAAAAGGAGTTCAGAATGTACATAATTAAAATGATCAGGGAAGCAAACGATGAGATGAAAGAGCAAATGCACGCACTGAATGATGAGATGAAAGAGCAAATGCAAGCATTGATTGATCGCATCAATCGACAGTTAAAAGAGCAAGTACAGGAAGCAAAAGATCATTTCAATAAAGAGTTAGAGATATTAAAAAAAACCGAACAGAAATCCTTGACATGAAGGAAACAATAAACCAAATTAAGAACTCCATAGAAAGCATATCCAGAAGGATAGAATACCTGGAAGACAGAACCTCAGATATTGAAGACAAAATATTTAACCTTGAAAACAAAGTTGAACAGAGAAGATGGTAAGAAATCATGAACAGAATCTACAAGAACTATGGGATATCATGAAAAGGCCAAATTTAAGAATTATTGGGATTGAGGAAGGCCTAGAGAAACAAACCAAAGGAATGAACAATCTATTCAATGAAATAATATCAGAAAATTTCCGAAATCTGAAGAATGAAATGGAAAATCAAGTTCAAGAGGCTTATAGGACTCCAAATACACAAAATTACAACAGACCCACACCAAGGCACATTATAATGAAAATACCTAACCTACAAAATAAAGACAGAATTTTAAAGGCTGTGAGAGAAAAGAACCAAATTACATTCAGGGGGAAACCAATACGGATATCAGCAGATTTTTCAATCCAGACCCTAAAAGCTAGAAGGGCCTGGAACAGCATTTTTCAAGCCCTGAAAGAAAATGGAAGCCAACCAAGAATCTTTTTTTTTTTTATTGTAAACAAATGGGATACATGTTGCCTCTCTGTTTGTACATGGCGCAAAGGCATACCATTTGTGTAATCATAAATCCACATACAGTAATGTTGTTTGATTCATTCTGTTATTTTTCCCCTTCCCCCCACCCCTCCCACCCCTCTTTACCTTCTATACAGTACTTTCTTCCTCCATACTTGCCCCCCTCCCTAACCCTAACTCTAACCCTAACACTAACCCTTCCCTCCCCCCCATTATGTGTCATCCTCCACTTATTAGCGATATCATTCGTCCTTTGGCTTTTTGAGATTGGCTTATCTCACTTAGCATGATATTCTCCAATTTCATCCATTTGCCTGCAAATGCCATAATTTTATCATTCTTTATGGCTGAGTAATATTCCATTGTATATATATACCACAGTTTCTTTATCCACTCATCAATTGAAGGGCATCTAGGTTGGTTCCACAGTCTGGCTATTGTGAATTGAGCAGCTATGAACATTGATGTGGCTGTGTCTCTGTAGTATGCTGATTTTAAGTCCTTTGGGTATAGGCCAAGGAGTGGGATAGCTGGGTCAAATGGAAGGTCCATTCCAAGTTTTCTAAGGAATCTCCACACTGCTTTCCAGAGTGGCTGAACTAATTTGCAGCCCCACCAGCAATGTATGAGTGTACCTTTCTCCCCACATCCTCGCCAACACCTGTTGTTGTTCGTATTCTTGATAATCGCCATGCTAATTGGGGTGAGATGGAATCTTAGGGTGGTTTTGATTTCCATTTCTCTTATTATAGAGATGTTGAACATTTTTCCATATGTTTGTTGATTGCTTGTAGATCTTCTTCTGTGAAGTGTCTATTCATTTACTTAGCCCATTTGTCGACTGGATTATTTGAATTCTTGGAGTAAAGTTTTTTGAGTTCTTTATAGATTCTGGAGATTAGTGCTCTATCTGAAGTATGATTGGAAAAGATATTCTTCCATTCTGTAGGCTCTTTCTTCGCATTGCTGATAGTTTCCTTTACTGAGAGAAAGCTTTTTAGTTTGAACCAATCCCAGTGGTTGATTCTAGCTTTTTTTCCTGTGCTATGGGAGTCCTGTTAAGGAAGTCTGATCCAAGACCAACAAGGTGAAGATTTGGACCTACTTTTTCTTCTATAATCTGCAGGGTCTCTGGTCTGATTCCGAGGTCCTTAATCCATTTTGAGTTAGTTTCGTGCATGGTGAGAGATATGGGTTTAGTTTCATTCTGTTGCATATGGATTTCCAATTCTCGCAGCACCATTTGTTGAAGAGGCTATCTTTTCTCCATTGCATATTTTTGGCCCCTTTGTCTAGTATGAGAAAATTGTATTTATTTGGGTTTGTGTCCGTGTCCTCTATTCTATACCATTGATCTACCTTTCTATTTTGGTACCAATACCATGCCATTTTTGTTACTATTGCTTTGTAGTAGAGTTGAAGATCTGGCATTGCAATACCCCGTGTTTCACTCTTCCTGCTAAGTATTGCTTTAGCTATTCTGGGTTTCTTATTCTTCCAGATGAATTTCATAATTGCTTGCTCTATTTCTGTAAGGTACATCATTGGGATTTTAATTGGAATTGCATTGAATTTGTATAGCACTTTAGGTAGTATGGCCATTTTGACAATATTAATTCTTCCTATCCAAGAACATGGAAGATCTTTCCATCTTTTAAGGTGTTCTTTAATTTCTTTCTTTAGTGTTGTATAGTTCTCATTGTAGAGGTCTTTCACCTCTTTTGTGAGATTGATTCCCAAGTATTTTATTTTTTTCAAGGCTATTGTGAATGGGGTAGTTTTCCTAATTTCTCTTTTTGAAGATTCCTCACTTATGTATAAAAATGCGTTGGATTTATGGGCATTGATCTTGTAAACTGCTACTTTACTGAATACACTTATGAGTTCTAAGAGTTTTCTGGTGGAATTTCCAGGTTCCTCTAAATATATAATCATGTCATCAGCGAACAGGGATAGTTTGAGTTCTTCTTTCCCAATTCGCATCCCTTTAATCTCTTTGGTTTGTCTAATTGCTCTGGCCAGAGTCTCAAGAACGATGTTGATTAGAAGTGGTGAAAGAGGGCATCCCTGCCTTGTTCCAGTTTTCAGGGGGAATGCTTTCAGTTTTTTCACCATTTAGAATGATATTAGCCATGGGCTTAGCATAATGGCCTTTACAATGTTAAGGAATGTTCCCACTATCCCTATTTTTTCTAGTGTTTTGAGCATGAAGGGGTGTTGTATTTTATCAAATGCTTTGTGCATCTATTGAAATAATCATGTGATTCTTGACTTTAAGTCTATTAATGTGGTGATTACGTTTATTGTTTCCTGATGTTGAACCAACCTGGCATCCCTGGGATGAAACCCACTCTGATCATGGTGCACTATCTTTTTAATCATGTTTTTGTATGCGATTTGCTAAAAATTTGTTGAGAATTTTGCATTGATGTTCATTAAGGATATTGGTCTGAATTTTCTTTCCTTGATTGAGTCTCTGTCTGGTTTAGGTATCAGGGTGATATTGGCTTCATAGAATGAGTTTGGGAGGGTTCCCTTCTCTTCTATTTTATGGAATACTTGAGAAGTATGGAATGAGCTCTTCTTTAAAGGTTTTGTAGAACTCGGCTGAGAACCCATCTGGTCCCGGACTTTTCTTTGTTGGTAGGCTTTGATGATTCTCTATTTCAGTACTTGAAATTGGTCTATTTAAAGTGTGTATGTCCTCCTCGTTCCCTTTAGGCAATTCATATGTCTCTAGAAACCTGTTGATGCCTTCAAAATTTTCTATTTTGTTGGAGTATAGATTTTCAAAATAGCTTCTAATTATGTTTGTATTCAATCCTGTCTGTTGTGATATTTCCTTGTTCATTCCGAATTTTAGGTGATTTGGGGTTTCTCTCATCTTCTCTTTGTTAGTGTGGCTAAAGGTTATCAATTTTGTTTATTTTTTCGAAGAACCAACTATTTATTTTGTCAATTTTTTGTATTGTTTCTTTTGTTTCAATTTCATTGATTTCACATCTGAGTTTAACTATTTCCTGTCTTCTACTACTTTTGGTGCTGTTCTCTTCTTCTTTTTCTAGGGCTTTGAGTTGTAGTGTTAGGTCGTTTATTTGTTGAGTTTTACTTCTTTTATTAAATGCGCTCCATGAATAAATATTCCCTCTAAGTACTGCTTCCATAGTGTCCCAGAGATTTTGATATGATGTTTCTTTGTTCTCATTTACCTCTAAGAATTTCTTAATTTCCTTCCTAATATCTTCTGTTATCCATTCATCATATAATAGCATATTGTTTAATCTCCAGATGTTGGAATAATTTCTGTTTTACTCTTTCATTTATTTCTAACTTCAATCCATTATGATCTGATAGAATACATGCTAGTGTCTCTATCTTCTTGTATTTGCTAACATTAGCTTTGTGGCATAATATATGGTCTATTTTAGAGAAGGATCCATGTGCTGCTGAGAAGAAAGTGTATTCGCTCTTGGTTGGATGGTATATTCTATAAATGTCCGTTAAGTCTAAATTATTGATTGTGTTATTGAGATCTATGGTTTCTTTGTTCAATTTTTGTCTGGAAGATCTGTCCAGTGGTGAGAGAGGTGTGTTAAAATCACCTAGTATTATTGTGTTATGGACTATTTGTTTTCTGAAATTGAGAAGGATTTGTTTGACATACATGGATGAGCCACTGTTTGGGGCATAGATGTTTATGATTGTTATATCTTGCTGATTTATGCTTCCCTTAAGCAGTATGTAATGTACGTTCTTTATCC